>NW_026886376.1:0-77907 GCF_032173495.1 Musca vetustissima
CGGAAATATATATCGGAACTATATCTAAATCTGAACCGATTTTCACGAAACTTGGCACACATCATTCTGGAACTAATTCAATACGCTATACCAAATTTCGTGCAAATCGAAAGATATATAGGGACTTTGGTGCTAATATCGGACGAAACTATATATGGGAGCTATATCTAAATCTGGACCGATTTTCAGGAAACTTGGCAGACATCGTTCTATGCTCAATTCAGTACGTTATGTCAAATTTCGTCCAAATCGACCGATATATAGGGACTTTGGTGCACCATTTACATAAAATCGGACGAAAATATATATCGGAGCTATGTCTAAATCTGAACCGATTTTCACGAAACTTGGCACACATCATTCTGGAACTAATTCAGTACGGTGCACCATTTCCCTTAAATCGGACGAAAATATATATGTGAGCTATATCTAAATCTGAACCGATTTTCACGAAACTTGGCATACATCATTCTGGAACTAATTCAGTATGCTATACCAAATTTCGTGCAAATCTAAAGATATGTAGGGACTTTGGTGCTTATATCGGACGAAACTATATATGGGAGCTATATCTAAATCTAGACCGATTTTCAGGAAAATTGGCAGACATCATTCTAGGCTCAATTCAGTACGTTATGCCAAATTTCGTCCAAATCGACCGATATATAGGGACTTTGGTGCACCATTTACATAAAATCGAACGAAAATACATATGGGAGCTATATCTAAATCTTAACCGATTTTCACGAAACTTGGCACATATCATTCTGGAACTAATTCAGTACGCCCAAATTTCGTGCAAATCGAAAGATATGTAGCGACTTTGGTGCTTATATTGGATGAAACTATTTATGGGAGCTATATCTAAATCTGGACCGATTTTCAGGAAATTTGGCAGACATCATTCTAGGCTCAATTCAGTACGTTATGTCAAATTTCGTCCAAATCGACCGTTATATAGGGACTTTGGTGCACCATTTACATAAAATCGAACGAAAATATATATCGGAGCTATATCTAAATCTGGACCGATTTTTAGGAAACTTGGCACACATCATTCTGGAACTAATTCAGTACGCTATGTCAAATTTCGTGCAAATCGAATGATATATAGGTACTTTGGTGCTTATATCGGACGAAACTATATATGGGAGCTATATCTAAATCTGGACCGATTTTTAGGAAACTTGGCAGACATCATTCTAGGCTCAATTCAGTACGTTATGCCAAATTTCGTGCAAATCGAAAGATATATAGGGACTTTGGTGCACCATTTCCCTTAATTCGGACGAAAGTATATATGGGAGCTATATCTAAATCTGAACCGATTTTCACGAAACTTGGCACACATCAGTCTGCACTAAATTCAGTACGCTATACCAAATTTCGTGCAAATCGAAAGATATATAGGGACTTTGGTGCTTATATCGGACGAAACTATATATGGGAGCTATATCTAAATCTGGACCGATTTTCAGGAAACTTGGCAGACATCATTCTAGGCCTTAATTCAGTACGTCATGCCAAATTTCGTGCAAATCGATAGATATATAGGGACTTTGTTGCACCATTTCCTTAAATCGGACGAAAATATATATGGGAGCTATATCTAAATCTGAACCGATTTTCACGAAATTTTGCACACATCATTCTGGAACTAATTCAGTACTCTATACCAAATTTCGTGCAAATCGACAGATATATATGGACTTTGGTGCTTATATCGGACGAAAATATATATTGGAGCTATATCTAAATCTGGACCGATTTTCACCAATTTCAATAGGGTTCGTCCTTAGGCCAAAAAAATGACTTGTGCCAAATTTCATCCAAATCGGATCATAAATGTGACCTGTTTACAATTTAACATCTACAGACGGACGGACGGACAAGGGACCATGTATCTATCTCCTTTCCTTTTGTCTGTTACAAACATATGCACAAAGACATAATACCCGGTACCACAGTATGGTGAAGGGTATAAAAATAGTCTTTAAAAATATTCATGAAAAAATCATACTTATTGGCCTTTTACTTTCGAAATTTCTCATGTACACGAAATATGCTTATGACATTTGTATATATCTTATATGGAACACGGAACTGTTAGATATGTTTGTGTCAAAACAACGAATCCTCTCCTCTTTGCATTCGTATGGATTTTGTTTATGTATTATTGTTGTTGTTAAGAAATCTTGCAAATGTTTTTTTGCAAAATTTAAAACTGACTGTTGAAAAAGAAGAGCAAAATCCAACTGGTTAACTTAAATTTTTTCACTAGAATTTCTAAAGAAACATTGAAATATTAAACATGTATATGCGGGAGTTGTACATACAGATGCATAAGTGGAATACACTAGTGGCGTAAATGCTAATAAACCCCAACCACAAATGTAGACGCTTACAAAATGACGCAAAAGAAAGGAGACGAAGGAAGTCTGCTAACTTTATAGTTTGGTTTTTTTATGTGCTAATCGAAACAAAGTCAACATAAGAGGGGGAGGTGTACAATGCAGGTAATGTTAAAACATGTGATATAAATTTCTTTGTTATTTTAAGATATTAATCAAAGGCCTCGGACTAATTAATTTACAGTTACCCGGTTTCCATATGAAATATATATTTCATACGGAAATCGTGAATACCGTATAATTTGTTGTACTATTGTTCTGAATACCATCTCTATTCCTACATCTAATATCAAGTTTATTACCATTTAGTACTCTTCATACAATTTAACATTATTACAGTACACAGATTAAAACCAGTAAGGAAAGTCGGACTGGGCCGACTATATGATACCCTTCACCACTTTGGGTATATTCTATATATTCGTGCAAATCAAAAGATATATAGGAACTTTAGTGCACCATGTACATAAAATCGTACGAAAATATATATGGGAGCTATATTCAAGTCTGCACCGATTTTCACGAAAATTGGCACACGTCATTCTAGAAATAATTCAATACGCTATGCCAAAATTCGTGCAAATCGAATGATTTTTAGGGTTTTATCTAAAATTGGACGAAACTATATATGGGAGCTATATCTAAATCTGAACCGATTTTCACGAAACTTGGCACACATCGTTCTGGAACTAATTCAATAGGCTATACCAAAATTCGTGCAAATCGAAAGATATATAGGAGTTTTGTGCACCAATTACCTTAAATCGGACCAACATATATATGAGAGCTATATCTAAATCTGAACCGATTTTCCCCAAATTCAATAGGGGACGGACATGCATAATTAAACTCAGAAAGTGATTCTATGCATATTCTCAAAAGCAACCATGAGTCTATCTCGATTCCTTTTGTCTGTTACAAACATATGCACAACGACATAATACCATGTACCACAGTGTGGTACAGGGTGTTATGAATTTCAAACTTTATATTGTAGCAAATACAGAATTTCAACTATATATTGTAGCAAATACTCACAGCTTCCGCATTTATATATTCAAAACTAGATCCACCACCACTAAATTTACAGCAGTTAGTAACAAAACCCCTTTGGTGCTGCTTTCTAACTTTCCGCCAGTTACCTACATTCTAAATTTTAGGTTTCCAGCTTTTTCCGTTACCCAAATCCAAATTTAATGCATTTTCTATTCCATTTTACTATTCGTACACATAAATTCGAGTCCCCAAATTTTTTTCCATAACCCAATACCACACTTCAACAGTAATTTAAATTCCAAATCTCAGGATTCAATCAAATCCATATAGTTCCAAAGTTAGTACTTTTCATACTCATAACTACATCAATTCTACACTCTAAAAGTAATCTTTATTCCACCAAAGTCCAAATTGTACCAAATTTAGTACTTTTCGTACAAATTTCCAAATATACCTCGATCCTGCTTTCAAATAGAAATCGTAAGTCAAAATATAATAATTCCAGCTCTGTTTGTTCACTAAATTGTACCAAATTTGGTACCATTCTGCACATTACCTTCACCCCCACATTAACCTAAGTTGCAACTTTCAGTATTCGAATTCTACCCGTTCACCAAAGTCCAAATTGTACTAAATTTTGTGCTGTTCGTACACATAAGTACGTATTTCCGAAACTACCTCTGTCATGCAATCCGATAATAACTTTAAGTCCACATTTAAAGATTCCAGCTCTATCCGTTCACCAACATCCAAATCCAATTTCACACTGCAACAGTAATTTCAATCATAAATTTCAGAATCCCAACCATATCCGTTCACATTGATCCAAATTGCATCATATTTAGTACTTTTCGTACTTATGAGTTCAAATTTCCAACACTGTCTCAATCCTGTACTATAACAGCAATTTTATTTTCAAATATAAATTTTCTATCTCTACTTAATTACGCATTTTTATAACTACCTCCATGTTTCATCCTACATGTTATTATTTATTTTAACTTCAAATTTTATGATTCCCGTTCACACAAAACGAATTGTGCCATATTTAGTACTATTTAGTATCCATTAGTACAAAATTCCAATACTACCTAAGTCCAGTAATTTTCATACCAAATTTAAGTCCGTTCACTCAAATTTAAATTGTACCATTTAGTATACATAATGACGAATTTTCAAAACTACCGATATATAGCATTTCCACATTAAATGAAACCTTTTACAAATTAAATGAACCCTTTTCCAAATTAAATGAACCCTTTTCCAAATTAAATGAAACCTTTTCCAAATTAAATGAAACCTTTTCCAAATTAAATGAAACCTTTTCCACTTGAAATGAAACCTTTTACAAATAGAATGAAACCTTTTCCAATTGAAATGAAACCTTTTACAAATAGAATGAAACTTTTTCCAAATTAAATGAAACCTTTATTCTTATCTAAGGAAATATAATATTTGCACTACTTTTAAACCAATATTTGAAAATAAAATCAAAGAATATTAACAAATATAGTTGTATGGCTATGTAATTAACATAAATATTCTTTAATTCGTTGTGATTTCATTTAATATCTTTACTACATAAAACTAAATAAATAGTAATACAAACTGGGGTATTTCTTGACATTTTAATAAATAAATATTTAAGAACAAGAATTGAATACCCGGTCCTAAATGCGAAATACATATTTGACTTAATAAATTGTTGATGATAAGGTAACTGCTTATCTTAATGAAGGGGTTCCCGACTTGCAGCTTGTGGGATTTTCAAAACCATGTCCATAACGTAGTTAGAACAATCTTGCCGAGTAAGCTTTTGAATACTTCGCTCGATTACATCAACAATGTTATGTTCCATTGAAACGTCACACAGCTCAGCTCTTGCACATAATTTTATTTTTGAAAATGCATTTTCGATTGGATTTAGCATTGGAGAATAAGGCGGTAAGAATTTAAGGTTGCATCTTTTGGATTCGATCAAATTTTTTATGTCATGTCGCTTGTGTATTTGAGCGTTATTTTCCAACTCTGGATTGATTTTCTCAAAAAAAATTTCTATAAATAATTTAAATCTGTCTGCATTGACACTGGAATTAGAAACGATTGTGTGATGTACAACTCCCGCGTTGTTTATTGCTGCAATTATAGTGACATTACGACCTCTGACCGTAGGCAACACAATGTGTGCTCTTGTTCCTTGTCTTGAACGGGCTTGGGTTCTTCGTATGTGAAGATTAAATCCACACTCATCAATGAATATAAATTTTTCTCCTTGTTGGGGTATCCATTTTGTAAAGTGTTGAGCATATTTTTGTCTCAAGCCTAATGTTCTGGAGTCATTCTTTCGTTCTATTTCTATAGAGGCCACCTTAAACGTAATTTTTAATTTCCGTAATCCATATTCTATGCAGCTTGTGGAAATATTTATATCATTTTCTCTCAACAGTTTAGTTTTTATGGCTTTGAGGGTAATTCCAGGTTGACTTTCTACATAGAACTCGATCAGACTTAAAACTTGTGATGTCAACAACTTAATTCTATTTCCTCCACGCTTATTTTCCTTCAATGTTCCAAAATTTTGTTTGTATCTTCTTATAAATGTTTTTTCGGAATTTATGTTTATGCAGGTTAAATTTGCAGCCTCGGAAATGGTTCTCCCCTCTTCATAGAATTTAAATAATAACAATTTCATGTCTTTTGTTATTTTGTTATACTGACCCAATTTGTTTCGGGGTCTTGTAGATGTAGCTTCGGTAGGTTCTGGAGCATTTCCACTTGCAATACTTGGCGAGGATATTGATTCTTCCTCAGGTTCCCAATTATCAGAGCTTCCCGAGCTAAAATCAGGTTCGCATTTATTTTAAACGTTGCTATTTTTAAATACAGTGAACTCTCGATAATGTGAACATCCAAAACAGTAAACTCTCGACAATGTGAAGTAATTACAAACAAAATTTTGGAACATTGAAGGAAAATAAGCGTGGAGGAAATAGAATTAAGTTGTTGACATCACAAGTTTTAAGTCTGATCGAGTTCTATGTAGAAAGTCAACCTGGAATTACCCTCAAAGCCATAAAAACTAAACTGTTGAGAGAAAATGATATAAATATTTCCACAAGCTGCATAGAATATGGATTACGGAAATTAAAAATTACGTTTAAGATGGCCTCTATAGAAATAGAACGAAAGAATGACTCCAGAACATTAGGCTTGAGACAAAAATATGCTCAACACTTTACAAAATGGGGTATCCATCCATCCAAGGACAAAAATTTATATTCATTGATGAGTGTGGATTTAATCTTCACATACGAAGAACCCAAGCCCGTTCAAGACAAGGAACAAGAGCACACATTGTGTTGCCTACGGTCAGAGGTCGTAATGTCACTATAATTGCAGCAATAAACAACGCGGGAGTTGTACATCACACAATCGTTTCTAATTCCAGTGTCAATGCAGACAGATTTAAATTATTTATAAAATTTTTTTTTGAGAAAATCAATCCAGAGTTGGAAAATAACGCTCAAATACACAAGCGACATGACATAAAAAATTTGATCGAATCCAAAAGATGCAACCTTAAATTCTTACCGCCTTATTCTCCAATGCTAAATCCAATCGAAAATGCATTTTCAAAAATAAAATTATGTCCAAGAGCTGAGCTGTGTGACGTTTCAATGGGACATAACATTGTTGATGTAATCGAGCGAAGTATTCAAAAGCTTACTCGGCAAGATTGTTCTAACTACGTTATGGACATGGTTTTGAAAATCCCACAAGCTGCAAGTCGGGAACCCCTTCATTAAGATAAGCAGTTACCTTATCATCAACAATTTATTAAGTCAAATATGTATTTCGCATTTAGGGCCGGGTATTGAATTCTTGTTCTTAAATATTTATTTATTAAAATGTCAAGAAATACCCCAGTTTGTATTACTATTTATTTAGTTTTATGTAGTAAAGATATTAAATGAAATCACACCGAATTAAAGATTGGTTAATATTCTTTGATTTTATTTTCAAATATTGGTTTAAAATTAGTGCAAATATTATATTTCCTTAGATAAGAATAAAGGTTTCATTTAATTTGGAAAAAGTTTCATTCTATTTGTAAAAGGTTTCATTTCAATTGGAAAAGGTTTCATTCTATTTGTAAAAGGTTTCATTTCAAGTGGAAAAGGTTTCATTTAATTTGGAAAGGTTTCATTTAAGGGTTTCATTTAATTTGGAAAAGGGTTCATTTAATTTGGAAAAGGGTTCATTTAATTTGTAAAAGGTTTCATTTAATGTGGAAATGCTATATCTCAATCCTGCACTCCAACTGTAATATTAATTCAAAATTTCCAAATATCAGCCTTATCCGATCACAAAAAAGCAATTTGTAATCTGGTACCAAATGTATTATTTTTTCTTTCTATATTTAAGAATTTCCTACAATCCAACAGTAATTTTAATTCCAAAGTTCTGGAGTCCAGCTCTATGGGTTCACACATAATCAAGTTGTACCAAATATAGTACCGTTTAGTACACATAAGTACTATGCTTCCATATTTCAGTTCTATATTCCAACACCAACCATTATTCCAAATTTTAGGTTCCTAGCTCTCTTAAAATTGTACCAAATCTAGTGCCATTTAGTATTTTTCGTGCACATAAATACGAATTTCCAAATATGTCTCTATAGCTCAATCTTCAATAGTAATCATAATTGCAAATTTCAGGTTTTCAAGCAAAATCCAAATTTTACTAAATTTAGTACCATATAGTACCTTTCGTACCAATAAGTACGAATTTCTTAAACTACCTACTTCAACAGTCATTTTAATTCCCAATTTGAAGACTTCAGCTCTATCTGTTCACATAAATTCAACTTGCACCAAATTTAATAACATTAAGTACTTTTCCTGTGCTCCAATAGTTTTCTTAATTCCTCTTTTTTAGGATTCAACCTCTATAAACGCATTTAAACGCAAATAGTACCAAATATAGTACCAGTTTGTACTTTTTATACACATAAGTATGAATTTGTTAAACCATTTCCATACATCAACACCACTTCCCAAACTTTATTCCATATAACATTTCAAGATTCTAGCTATATATGTTCAATATATATATATATATATATCTATACTAATAAAAGAGTAAAGTGATTGACTGTATTATTTAACGATTCATCAACGCCCAGACGAAACGGCTGAAGCTAGAATCTTGAAATTTTGGGTGAGCGTCACTCTTGATCCAAAGGTGACCGATAAGGCTGGGTTTTTGGAAATTCGTACTAGAACCGTACGAAAAGTACTAAATATGGTATCATTTGTATTTGGCCAGTAGAGCTAGAACTATGAAATTTGGATTGAGGGTCACTGATGGAGTGTAGAATAGATGTAGCAAAGGACTTTTTGGAAATTCGAACTATAAGTATCCGAAAAGTACTGAAATGTACTAAATTTGGTACAATTTCGTAGCATGTATATGGATTGAGCTAAAAACTTGAAATTTGGAATGCAAATTAAGGTTGAGAATTATGGTCGATATGGAGAGAGTTTGGAAAGCGTGTACTCATGTGTACGAAAAGTACTATATGGTACTATTTTTTGTACAAATTCAATCTATACTAATAAAAGAGTAAAGTGATTGACTGACTGATTTAACGATTCATCAACGCCCAGACGAAGCGGCTGAAATCTTGAAATTTTGGGTGAGGGTCACTCTTGGTCCAAGGGTGACAGATAAGGCTGGAAATTCGTATTTGCTCTAAAAACTTGAAATTTGGAGTGTGAATTATGGTTGAGAAGTAGGGTCCATTTAAGGAGATGGTTTTAAAAGCGTGTACTCATGTGTACGAAAAGTACTATATGATACTATATTTGGTACAAATTTAATTTGGAGATACAAATCGAGCTGGAATTCTGGAATTTGAAATTAAAAGTACCGTCGGAGTGTAGGATTGGAATATGAACGTAGTTTTAGAAATTTTTTACTTGTGTACGAAAAGTACAAAATCGTACTATAACCGGTACAGTTTGAATTTTGGGTGAACCGATAGTGCGGAAACAATGAAATTTGAAGTTAGGATTACTGTAGGTGTGTGGGATTGGGGTCAGGATTTAGTTCAAGAAAATAATACTTATGTGTACCAAACGGTACTAAATTTGGTACAATTTGAATTTTAGGAGAACCAAAAGAGCTAGAATCATGAAATTTGGAGTCAGGATCACTGTTGAGGTGTAAGATTGAGATATATAGGAAGTTTTAGAAATTAGTACTAATGTGTACTAAGTTTGGTACAATTTGAATTGTGGGTGAACCAATAGAGTTGGAATCCTGAAACTTAGATTTAAGATCACTGTGGAAGTGTAGGATTGGGGTATGTATGAAGTTTTGGAAATTGGTACTACTGTGTACTAAATTTGGTACAATTTAAATTTTGGGTTGAAGCGATAGAGTTGGAATCCTGAAATTTTGATGTAGGATCATCGTGGAGGTGTAGGATTGGGGTATGTAGGAAGATTTGAGAATTGGTACTACTATGTACCAAATTTAGTACAATTTGAATTGTGGGTGAACTGATAGAGTTCGAATCCTATAACTTTAATTAAGGATCAGTGTGGGGGTGTAGGATTGGGGTATATAGTTAGTTTTGGAAATTGGTACTACTGTGTACTAAATTTGGTACAATTTAAATATTACCCACATTCGCTAACGAAGTAGCGGGTATATGCTAGTATATATATATATATATATATACAATTAGAACTAAATTTAGTAAAGTTTAGTACTTTGCATACACTTTTAGGTCGAATTTTCAAAACCCCTTTTGTCTTTCTAACTTTCCATCAGTGACCCACATTCCAAATTTCAGAATTCTAGCTCTTCGCGTTCGCCTAATACAAAGGGTATCATACATTTTAGTAATTTTCGTACCCTTCTCGTTCGAATTTCCAAAAACCGATCCTTATCTCACGCCTACACACCAACAACAACACACACTCAAAATTTCAAGCTTCTAGCTTTAGTCGTTTCGTCTGGGCGATTATCTGTCAGTCAGTCACTCACTCACTTACTTAACACTAAGCTCTTTTATATATTAGAAGATAATTTGGTCTCGAAAATGCGAGTCTTATTCGACATGTTATTTCAGAATCGTTGCTATTCTGGAATCCAAGGTTGCGTGCAAGTTATTTATGGTGACTATATTTTTTTTGAAAATAATTATATTTTTATGTGTTCTAAATAAGCGACTTCAAATTAAATTTCTATTATTCTCCATGTGTATTTTCTTCTTCCGCAAATTATTTCGGTCGTCTTCGCTGAATGCTTTTAGTAACCGAAAACTTATAATGCATATAATTCCTTGTCATTCATATGAAATGAGATTGTCAACTACTTTCAAACAAATGAAATTCTCTGACTTTTGTCAATACTCACTTTTTGCTTCTGCAAAGAATGTTAAAATAAAATCAAAGTTTGCCATGTATAATTTAGCAAATATGCACACAGTAGTGTGTGAGCGAGAAATGTGAAAATATAGTCTTATGATCTACATTTTTTGTAGAAAATTTGGAAGTCATTAAAAATATTCTTCTTGTATTTAGTTCAAGAAAATAAGGGAAAGTACACACAAGGACCCGGGCCGACAATACCATACCCTACACAACTACCACGGAACTCTAACTTTCTGCGGATGTGTATTCCGAGCTTGGGCAATATTTCGTGATATTTGCTCCTTCTAGCCCGATTAGAGGTCAACAGCACTTCTTCCTTACACTGACATATTTTCCGAATATCACTCATATTCAGTACAGCGCTTCTAGTTAATTGTCCAGATTCCCTTCACCGTGGGTTGTGTTGTGATTTTTGGCTTATTATTGGCATCGACTCGAAAAAACACAAACAAATTATGTATTCGGTCCACTTCATTCCATAAGTATAATCTGATCATCACCAAAAGTTATATGCGTTGTCCATGACCATAACATGGAAAATTTCAAAGCGATCACCGCTATATTTCCGCCCTCTATTGTGGTAATGGGTTACGAAATAATATCTGAATACGTAAGCAGCTGTAAATATATACGTGTAAGTCCCACATCCGAGTACGTACGACAATATAATTGGTATCAATTTAAAGGTCAACCACACCTCTTGGATATAGTATCAACTTCTCGGTCTATGTCCTTCAGGGGTATATATATACGCCATAGAATACAAATTTTGTCATTTTTCACACAAAAGTCAGGGTCCATTTGACCCGCTAAATATTGACCGATCTTTATCAAAACAGGTATGCAAATTCTTTGGACCGATTGCCTTCTCCTTGTAAAATTTCGCGATGTTCGGATCATAATTGCGGCCTCTGGAGCGGCCAGAAAAACCGACAAAAATTAAGTATTTGGTCCATTTCATCCCCTAAATATTAACCGATCATTACCACAAAAACCCATTTTACATGCAAAATTTCATGAAGATTGGTCCATAACTGTGGCCTGTATCGTGTTTACAAATTATAATGAACAGACGGACTGACGGGCAGACGGACACACATGTTTAGATCGACTCAGCTAGTCGAGATATGACGATCGGTATACTTAAAGGTGGGTCTAGGACCAATATTTCGGCGTTACAGACTTTTGGGACTGCATAAAGCTATAATACCCTTACAACATAGTTGTGTAGGGTATAAATATGTTTTACAAAAATATTCCTCAATCGATTTTGACAGAAGAGTTATGATCTTAAAAACAAGTAAAACAGCTTCAGTCGGTGTTGCCGACATATATAAACCCTTGCCTTACTATTTTCAAACAACCTTAAATATGTTGATCAAACTTTTCCGGCTACCTTAATTTGAATATTTTACCTAACTGGGAATTTGTATTTCCCACAAAAAAATCACGTCCTTCCTCTAATGTGTTTAAACATCGTACAATTAATATCATTTTCCTTTTCGTGTGCATAACGTAATATTATGAGACATCTTGAATATATTTTACGAAGCTCGCTATATGACAATGAACTAAACTCAATGAGCTCATTAACCTTAATCAGGCGTTTTTCATCATCAACCGTAAAAGCTACGAAAAGCAAAAATGAACGGAATAGCAATTCATTGCAAGAAAACGGTCTTAGTCAGGGCCATGATGATATTAACTAACTCTTACGACACAGCCAAACAAGAGCGTACTAATTACAAGTTTTTGGCAGCTCTGAATTTCTTTAGCTTTACATCATGGCAATGATTTTATGAGACAAAAAATGTCTTTGAAATATAAACAGGGCGTTTCTTGTTGCTGCTCGGCACTGTTGCTTTTTATTCGGTGTGTCACCTATTCAAATAGAGAGTTGATTAAATGGAATGGAATTGCAGGTAGCCTAAATAAATGTAAGTATACATAGAATAAGGGAACAAATGAACGAATAAGAAGGAAAATTGTTGGGGTAGGGAAAAAACTCGATGCCAAAAAATTCAAATACTACTTACATATCCTTTATATTTGGTTGTTTGGTGTCCTTAAGCTAGTTCTTTAATTAAAGCAAACACCATGAAATGGTATGAAATACAAACGCTGCTGGTGGTGATGGTAGTGGTTAGCAACAGCTTTAGTCGTCTTTCGTTTTTTTTTTGCTGCATCATAGAAAAACTTAATGCTGCCATTGCCAGCGGAGTTGTAGAAAAATATTTTACACGTGCTTGCTATGTTTGCTTTTGTTTGGTATGCAGCAATTTCAAGATAATGACTTTAAAAAGGATATTAAAATCACAACTCTGCACGACTATTAAAAAATTAGAAGGTCAATGAATGTGACTCAACTTAGATCAATCCATAAACATGTCAATCGACAGACATGAGGAGTTTGATGCACGATTTACTTAAAATCGGACGAAAATATATATGGAAGCTATATCAAATTTGAACCGATTTCAACGAAACTTGTCACAGGTTAGGTTATATTAATTTCAGTATGATTTGTTCCTATCAGCCATATATTGGTTCCTTGGTGCGTCAATTATTTAAAATTAATCGATAATATATAAGGGACGGATTTTCAAAATTGACACACATCATTCTGGACTAAATTCAGTACGCTATGCAATATCGAACGAAAATATATATATCTAGATCTGAAACGATTTTCACAAAACTCAGCACACATCACTCCAGGCTCAATTCAGTACGTCCTCCCAAATTTCGTGCAAATCGAAAGACATATAGGGACTTTGGTGCAACATTTACATTAAATCGTAAAAAAATATATATGGGAGCTATATCTAAATCTTGACCGATTTTCACGAAACTTGGCAGACATCACTCGGGGCTCAATTCATTTCGCTATATTGAATTCCGTGCAAATCGAAATATATATAGGGACTTTGATGCACCATTTACATAAAATTGGACGAAACTATATATGGGAGCTATATGTAAATCAGGACCGATTTTCATGAAACATGGCTGACATCATCCCAGGCTCAATTCAGTACGTTAAGTCAAATTTCGTGCAAATCGAAAGATATATAGGGGCTTTGGTGCACCATTAACATGAAATCATACGAAACTATATATGGGAGCTATATCTAAATCTGGACCGATTTTCATGAAACATGGCAGACATCATCCCAGGCTCAATTCAGTACGCTATGTCAAATTTCGTGCAAATCAAAAGATATATAGGGGCTTTGGTGCACCATTAACATGAATTCGGACGAAACTGTATATGGGAGCTTTATCTAAAACTGGACTGATTTTCACGAAACTTATCACTCATCACTCTAGGCTCAATTCAGTACGTTATGTCAAATTTCGTGCAAATCGAAATATATATAGGGACTTTGATGCATCATTTACATGAAATCGGACGAAACTATATATGGGAGCTATATCCCAAATTCCGTGCAAATCGAAAGATATATAGGGACTTTGGTACACCATTTACATAAAATCTGTCGAAAATATATATGGGAGCTATATCTAAATCTGAACCGATTTTTCCCAATTTCAATAGGGTTCGTCCTTGGGCCAAACAAATGAGCTGTCCCAAATTTCATCGAATTCGGATCATAAATGCGACCTGTACTTTGTTTACATTTTAACATGGACAGACAGACGGACAGACGGACGGGCGAACCTACAGACGGACATGCGTAAATCGACTCAGAAAGTGATTCTATGCATATTCTCAAAAGGAACCATGTATCTATCTCGTTTCCTTTTGCCTGTTACAAACATAAGCACGATATAAATCCACGATTTATAAAAATCCAAAACCCACTATTGGTGTTAAAAATATGTATGCAGAATATTGACTGATTATAAGCATTGAGCAAATATTTAAAAAAATCGACACCACATTATATTTATAACCAGTGTGCTGAGTAGAATAGTCGGACGGGGCCGACCATACGATAACCTACACAACTACCATGGAACTCTAAATTTCTGCGGATTTTTATTCCGAGCCTGAGCAATATTTTGTGCTAGTTGCACACTCTTGCCCGATTAGAGGTCTATAGCAACTATTCCTTAGGCTGACATATTTTCCGAATATTACATATATTCTGTACAGTCCTTCTAATTACTTGTCCATATTCCCTTCACCGTGGGTTGAGTGTTAGTTGCACACTCTTGCCCGATTAGAGGTCTGCAGCAACTCTTCCTTACGCTGACATATTTTCCGAATATTACATATATTCTGTACAGTTATTCTTATTACTTGTTCATATTCCCTTCACCGTGGGTTATGATGTGGTGTTCTTATGATAGTGACCTATATATCGACTCGAAAAACAAAAAAAGAAGAGTTCTTGGTCCACTTAATCCCAAAATTATTATCTGATCATCACCGAAAATTATAGGCGTCGTGCTTGACCATAACTGGAACCTCATGTAAAATGTCAAAGCGATCAGCGCCATATTTCCGACCTCCAGTGTTGTAATAGTTTACTTAATAATATCTGAATACGTAAGCATCTGTAAATATTTACGTGTAACTCCCACATCCATTTACATACGACAATACAATTTGTATCAATTTAAAGGCCAGCCATTCCTCTTGGATATACTGTCAACTTCCCGTGTCTATGTCCTTCAGGAGTAAATATATACGCTATAGAATACAAATTTTGTAATTTTTCAGACAAAAGTCAGGGTCCATTTGACCAACTAAATATTGACCGATCTTTATCAAAGCAGGCATGCTTATTATTTGGCCCAATCCCCTTCTCCAGGTAAAAATTCGAGATGTTTGGCCATAATTGCGGCCTCTGGAGCGACCAGAAATTAAGTGTTTGCTCCATTTCATCCCCTAAATATTAACCGATCTTTACCAAAAACAATGGGGCTCTTCATTGGGTCGAACCCATCCTACATGCAAAATTTCGTGAAGATTGTTCCATAAATGTAGCCTCTATCTTGTTTACAAATTATAATGGACGGACGGACACACATGTCTTGATCGACTCAGCTAGTCGAGATATGACGATCGGTATACTTAAAGGTTAGTCTAGGTCCAATATTTCGCAGCGTTACAAACTCTTGGGGCTGCACAAAGCTATAATACCCTGACATCATAGTTGTGTAGTTGTGTATAAAAATATACTGTTCAATATAAGGATTGAAAATCTATTGTTAAAAAGCTCTCGCCTCAAGAGAATCATTGAAAAAAAATCATAATAAATTCATTAGGAAATCCTTGAAAAAATATATATTTTTTAAAATTAATGCCTCTTGATAAATCTTAAAAAAAATAATTTTAAACAAGGAAAAACCGCGGTTAATTTGGGTAATTTTCAGGGTGCGAAGAATGATTCAAATACGCTCTTTCTCACGAATGCTCACCGGCGAGAATACGAATGTTTTCAATTTATCGCGAATGATAAAGTTAAAATTAATGCACAAGCATTTGCATTCTCTCGCAAATGTTCGCATTGTACAAAAAATTCACGAACGATAAAATTTCGCTGCAAGCGTCGTCGATTCATTCTTTAGCGAGCATTTGTTGCTGAAGAACATTCTTTTGAAAAACTCAAAAAACAAATGTTCGCGAGCACTGTTAAAAACAACAACAAAGAAAATTCTCATAAAAACACCCATAAACAACGAAAGAATGTGAGTGTAGCATAGAGGTGTTCAATGAAAAAATTCTCAGAGAACAAATGAGAAACCGCCATATGAAATGACTTACTAAAAGAGAACACAGAGAACGAACTTTTTTTATACATGTAAACAAGGGCACCAGTTCCCATGGTTGAACAGGGCTAGTGTAGCAGAATGTTTGTGGAAAAGCGGTCGACAACAAATACATATGCATTTGTTTGGACACACAGACACAGCGTGTGTGTGAGAGTAACTCTTGCTCTTTCGAAAAACTTCGTCTGCCATAATATATTGCTACGATCAAAATCATGAAATCCAGCGATAACACAACCGTCTTCATCAACAACTCAAACCAGGGATAGAAAATTCAGTACAATAGTACTTTTTTCAGTACTTTTTTACCCAAAAAGTACCGTAGTACCCCCGTGACCATTTCAGTACCATTCCAATCCTTCGTTATAAATCATGATATATATTATTTTGGATTGACATTTTTTATGGATTTGACCGGCAAAAGTATTGCAGATAAAGATATTGATGTGATTGCAATATTCCTCTTAAAAAAATGAATAGGTTTACGACTGTTATGTTATGTTTGAAATTACAAACATTAAATTAATTTATCAGTTCCAATCTTTTTTAACCGAATATGTTTGTCAGATACTCAATTTGGCATACTCTGTGCTATTTCCTGATTACATTCATAGTCGTCGTGATTACTTCAAAATTTTCAAGAGCATTATCGAGAAAGAGGTAGTGAAATTAAAATTAGTCAAAAGAATACATATTCAAATGCGATCGAAAGAAGCTAGAATTCTCATATTATTACCATCAGAAAGATATCCTGAAAATCGATCTTTATTAAACTGAATAAAATGTTTGTGTTTTTTTTCTTGAAAAAAGTACTCTTTTATTAAAAAAGTACTCTTTTGGTACCTTTTCACATTTTTCATTTTCCATCTCTGGCTCAAACGAGACTGATCGGTGGTTGTTTTCTTTCGCGCTCTTTGCGAGTGCACATGTGCGCATTCGCAACAATTCGGGAATGTTTGTTTTCATTCGTAAGCGTGGTTTTATATTTGTCGGGATCGGGATCGGTGTTGAGAGTTTCTCTCTCTTGAGAGAGTAATTAGAGTTACGCTATTTTTAATTTTGTAACATGCGTACTTTTTGTTCACAAAAGGTACGAATTGACAAAACAAAAATTTGATTTTTTATTATTCGTGAGTACATTTACGCTTAAGTTATAACATATTATTTAGGCAAATAACTGGTATAAATATTGGCCAATATTTCTCGATAATTATGATTTATTATCATTTGAAGTAGAATTTTAGGTACCTTTTCGTACTTTTTGTTCCTACCTGTGGTAATGTTTTCCAACACAATTCACAATTTACCACTGAGAGAGAGAGAGAGAAACTCTCAACACCGATCCCGATCCCGACAAATATAAAACCACGCTAAGAGAATGTCAGAAAGAATTTCAACCACCAAAACTAAACGAACGATCGTTGTTGTGTGCTCTCACTCGTTTGTTATGTGTGTGCGAACATTCTTTGGTGAATGTTCGTTTGGTAAAGAATTTATCGCCATAAATTCATTCTTAAAATGAGCACAAAACGAAAATAATGTATTTTGAATCATTCGCGAGCGAATTTTTGCGCACCCTGGTAATTTTTCTATAATTTTCCGATTTGAAGATGATGACATTTTAGTTTTCTGTACATCTTAAATTTATTCCAAATTTAACAAACAAATTATAACCTCTATCCCTTTAGTGCTCGTATTTTCTAAAATAAGCATAAAACTTTTGATGTTTTAGTTTTCTTTTTCTTTACCTTTGAACAGCCCCAGCACTCAACCTTTGTAAAGTGGTAGACTGTTCTTCTGTAAACAAATTACAGTCTTTTTACTTCTTGTATGACAGCAAATTAAAGGGTTTTCCATGCAAACCATCCAGTGTTTGTATGTCTGTGTGAGTTAATGGCCTCCTTGGTAATGCTACTGTTGCTTTCGTCGCCATAAAAATAAAATCCGATGTCGAAAAAATAACAACTGGCTGTGTGTTGTGTGTGTATGATGCTTTTTGATGTCGTCGCAGCCATTTCGCTTTACATTAAATCTGTAAACGTTGCAAATATTTCCATCTGAAAAATGGATGTAAATTCCTTTAAATCCTTCCTCTCTTTCCCCCCGTTCGACAAGAGCGGGTTGTTTTGGTTCGTATTATTTGCTTTGTATTATGTTTTCTTTCTTTTTTTGGCTAGTAGTAACATTTAACATTTTTGTTAACTTTAGACCCACTCGAGCGGATTTTCAAAGGAATTGAAGTGGCGGGAGGGAATTTAATAACAAAAGCGCACAGTAAGCATCACCTTTAACAAATAAACAAGAACCACCACACACACCAACACCATCAACACCGACACCCCACAGAATAGAGTGAACTCGAATGGCACAGCAGCACATCGACTCACAACGAATTAAGTGCAAACGTATGTGAGTACATTTGGTAAAAAGGATTGTTGAAGTTAATTAAAAATGAGAAAAAACAACAACAACAAAACAGCAGAAATACAAAACAAGTAACATAATGACGTTTGTGCAGATTCCGTAAGTGTTATAGTCGAGAGTAATTTTTACTAAAATCTTCTTTTGTTATTGTCAATTTTGTTTCCTGAGAATTTTACAATTAAAGCCACTTGGAGTTGATACAATTGGAATAACAACAGGAAAAGTGGACTGGAAAGAAAGAGAAATGCGATGATGAGTATGCAATACATACATATCTACAAAGGGCTTAATATGAGTTTCTTTAATAGTATCATGTCTCGACTCCAGTGACCCATTCATGAAATAGAAGTGGAGTAGGAGTTTACCAGCCACTGTATGCACAAAAAGTAAACGTAATCTTTATATATAAAGGAGCTTAGTGTTAAGTGAGTGAGTGACTGAGTGACTGACAGATCATCGCTCAGACGAAACGGCTAAAGCTAGAAGCTTGAAATTTTGAGTGTGGGTTGTTGTTGGTGTGTAGGCGTGAGATACGATACGAAAAGTACTAAAATGTACCAACTATGGTACCCTTTGTATTAGGCGAACGGGAAGAGCTAGTATTCCGAAATTTGGAATGTGGGTCACTGATGGAAAGTTAGAAAGATGTACAAAAGGGTTTTTGAAAATTCGACCTACAAGTGTACGAAAAGTACTAAACTTCACTAAATATAGTACTAATGGTATATATATTGAACATATATAGCTAGAATCTGGAAATTTTATATGGAATTCAGATTGGGAAGTGGTGTTGATGTATGGAAATGGTTTAAGAAATTCGTACTTATGTGTATTAAAAGTACAAAATGGTACTAAATTTGGTACTATTTGTGTTTAGTTGAGTGTATAGGGATGGAATGCTGAAAATTGGAATTCGGATTACTGTTGCGGTACATGATTCAGGTAGCATTAAAAACTCCTACTTATGTGTACGAAAAGTACTAAATGGTACTAAATTTGGTGCATGTTAGATATTGGTGAACGGATAGAGCTGGAGTCTTCAAATTGAGAATTAAAATAACTGTTGGAGTGTAGGATTGAGGTAGTTTAAGAAATTCGTACTTACTGGTACGAAAAGTTCTATATGGTACTAAATTTAGTACAATTTGGATTTTGCTTTAAAGGATAGAGCTGAAAACCTGAAATTTGGAATTATGATTACTGTTGAAGATTGAGCTATAGAAACGAAAGTACTAAACGGCACTAAATTTGGTACAATTTGGACTTATGTGAACGGAGAGATCTAGAAACCTAAAATTTCGAATAATGGTTGCTTTTGGAATGTAGAATTTTTCGAATAAAAATTCCTGTTGGAGTGTGTAAAAAAAAGTACTAACTGGTACCAAATGGTCACACAAATTATTTTTGTGTGAACGGATAGGGTTGAGATCCTGAAATTTTGAATTAATATAACAGTTTGAGTGCAGGGAAATTCGTAACACGTGTACTAAGTGGTACAAAATTTGGTACAATTTAGATTTGAGCGAACGGATAGAGATGGAAAACTTAAATTTGGAATGAAAGATTACAGAATTAAGGTAGTATTGGAATTACGTACTTATGGATACGAGAAGCACTAAATGGTACTAAATAGGGTACAATTCGTTTCGTGTGAGGGGGAATAAAAAAATTTGGAATTAAAATTAAGGGATGAGTGTAGGATTTATGCCTGAAGGTAGTTTTGAAAATGTGTGATTATGTGTACTAAATGGTACTAAGTTTAGTACACTTTAGATTTGAGTAAAAGGATACCGACGGAAAACGTATAAATATATATGAAAATAACATTACTGTTAGAGTACAGGATTGAGACAGTGTTGGAAATTCGAACTTATAAGTACGAAAGGACCTAAATATGGTACAATTTGGATCTATGTGAACGGATGATGCTGGGATCCTGGAATTTGTAATTAAAAATACTTTTGGAGTGTGAAATTGAGAAGTTTTAGAGACTCGCACTAAAGTCTACGAAAAGTAATAAATGGTACTAAATTTGATACAGTTTGGATGTAGGTGAACGGATAGAGCTGGGATCCTTAAATGTCCACTTAAAGTTATTATTGGAGTGCATGACTGAGGTAGTTTTGGAAATTTGTACTTTTGGGTACGAAAAGCACAAAATTTGGTACAATTTGGAGTGAACGGTTAGATAGGTTTGGAATATGGGTACGAAAAGCACATAATGATACCAAATCTGGTATAATTTGTTTTTTAATGAACAGATAGAGCTGGAATTCTTAAATTTGTTTACTAATGTGTACTAAATTTGGTACTATTTGAATTGTGGGTGAACCGATAGAATTGGAATCCTGAAACTTGGGATCCTTAAATGTCCACTTAAAGTTATTATTGGAGTGCATGACTGAGGTAGTTTTGGAAATTTGTACTTTTGGGTACGAAAAGCACAAAATTTGGTACAATTTGGAGTGAACGGTTAGATAGGTTTGGAATATGGGTACGAAAAGCACATAATGATACCAAATCTGGTATAATTTGTTTTTTAATGAACAGATAGAGCTGGAATTCTTAAATTTGTTTACTAATGTGTACTAAATTTGGTACTATTTGAATTGTGGGTGAACCGATAGAATTGGAATCCTGAAACTTGGATTTAAGATTACTGTGGGGGTAAAGTTTTGGGGTATGTAGGAATTTTTGGAGGTTCGTACTACTGTGTACTAAATTTGGTACAATTTGAATTGTGGGTGAACCGTTAGAGTTAGAATCCTGAAACTTGGATTTAGGATCACTGTGGAGCTGTAGGAACGGGATATGTAGGAAGTTTTTGAAATTGGTAGCACAATGTACTAATTGGTACCACAATTGTGGGTGAACTAATAGAGTTGGAATCCTGAAATTTGAAATTATTGTGGGGGTGTAGGATCGGGGTATGCAGGAAGTTTTGTTGGATGGTTGAGAAGGGTACTTATGGAAATAATGTATGCTATGGAATGGAACTAAATTTGGATTTGGTGAACCTTTAGAGCTCGAATCATGAAATTTGAAACTCGAATTAAATTTATGTTCGATATTTCTGTGTGGATTGTTTAGTTTTTCTGACATATGCAGTTTTCTGTGAAAATAAAATAATATGCTAATGCATGTTTAAATATTTTCCACATTCGCTAACTAAGTAGCGGGCATATGCTAGTAACAACATAAAACAAATTTAAAATGTTTTCTACGTTATAGCTAAAAAAAACATGTCTTTGGGGCGAGCTTAAAAACAGTTTTGAGGTTTAGAATTAAACGCCGCCTATGGGCGGAGCTTAAAATCGTTTTAAATGAAACCACGCCTTAAACATAGTTTTCAAAGAAACCACACCTATGGGCTGATCTTAACAATAATTTTGAAAGAACCCACGCCTAATGGCGTTACTTAAGAATTAAACCTCGCCATTAGGCAGTTAAAGCACAATCTTAAAATTAAATTTTAAATCAGGTATACCATCAATTGTGAGGTGATACAAAACTTTCCTTAGCTGTAGAAATTCATCTTTGCCTTTAAACACATTTTATTCAAAATCAAGTTTTTTTAATTAATGCCGGCTGTAATATGTTCTTCAAAAATCCAGTCTTACTGGTTTCTGTCATTCTGTCTGGGTGTCTGGGCGTTTCAGCCTGTCAATTATAACACAACGCTTCTATATAAAGCTATTCTAAAGTACTGAATTATTTTGATAAATTTCCAATATTGTGCGGACTTGTAAATCATGAGCCATATCTACTATCTTATATCTGCACAACATTTTTGTTTCTGTATGCATTCTGCCAGCAGTTTATAACAACATTTCAAAATGTAGT
Organism: Musca vetustissima; assembly: GCF_032173495.1. Lineage (NCBI taxonomy): Eukaryota > Metazoa > Arthropoda > Insecta > Diptera > Muscidae > Musca > Musca vetustissima. The sequence continues at coordinate 22,865 of NW_026886376.1, forward strand.
CTCTGCAAATAGTAAATGTATGTAGAGGTATGCACACGTGTAACACTTGTTGTTCAATTACATTCCACCCGGTGTACACATGTCTTATTAAGGAGTTGGTAAGTGGCTCTATTTTTATTTACTACTGACTGTGCTGTTGATGCGAACATAAGTAAAGTATAATGACTAGAAACACGTATCCAGAGACCGGCAGACATGTAGTTTTTAGTTACAACACTAACAACACATACACGCTCTCCAGCATATATACACCCACGTAAAGATTACATTAACACACATTATGGTGGAGCCCTCGTATTTTTTTTTTTCATTTGCAACTAAGCTTTTAGTTTTGCTGTATTCCATAGTTTTTATTTCCTCCCCAACAACCAACTGCAGATGTGTTTGTATTACAGCTTTGAAAAGAAAAATAAATGCTCACATGAATAATCGATCGGTGTGTGTGTGTGTATGTGCGCCATAACAAGGATCTGGCATCTAGACGAAAAAAGGTGTTTCATTTTTAGTTGTTTTTTTTTCTCCCTACATCCTACTGCATTTTCAAAATCACTGCAGTCTACCTGCAGGTATCTCTTAAATTTTTTTTGTCAGGTTTGATGTCGTCTGCTACCGCAATGGTGCGTTGATTTGGCGTCTGTTACTCTCGGTCCTTGTATATGTTTAGCTGGTGTGTGTTTGTGTAGGTTGTTTTTTTTATATCTTTTCTTTGGAAAATAAATCTTTTCCTTTTCACTTAGCAGATACGAGACCCCCCAAACACACGCATACACACACTCACTGACATTCACATGATAATGTTTAGACCCGCTAAGTACATATATTAACTCATCTCATCTAACTAAATACGTGTAAAGAGGTTTAATTTTTGTTTGTACGCTTTAGGTACTCATCTGGATATTAATACCCTTTGGGTTTTGTTGCCTAGAATTGAATACTTGCATTGGAAGAATCTCAGCTATATTACACAATTTATATCATTCAATTAAATGCAACATTTGTGGTAAAAAGTATAGCAGGATTTTGGTAATACGATTTGTTATATTTAAAAACTACCCTATAAACTAAAAACAAATTTTAAGGTTCTTATGCTATCCGTTAACCCCCCAAAAATGTACTAAATTAATTACTAGTAATATATTTTTGTGATAGATACCAAGCAACGGCTCTGATTGGCTTTAACATGGCGAAGTCCAGGCTTATATTGGTCCCTCTTTCATCTCAATTGTGGACACTGACCTCCCCGTGGTGCCACCTGGGGTAGCTATTTTCACCCATAAGAACTATAAAAAATGGGTTGAAGCGTCGGGTTAGTTGCCCACCCTCGGAAAACCGAACCGAAAGCAAGGAAAAAGAAACCCAAACCCACCTAATGTTGACGACCCCCGCAAACGTATAAAGGACCACGATCTGCGAATCTGCACTTGGAATGTGCGCACGTTGTACAGAACAGACGCAATTCTCGCTTTGGCGGATGCACTCAAGAAGTACAAAGCCGATATTACAGGAAATGCGATGGAAAGGGACTGGCGTAAGTAAATCCGATGATTACGCCTGTATTATATCTGTCATGAAACGAGGCGTGAATTTGGCTGCGGATTTATGGTTAACAGAAGAATAAAAGACCTCGTCTCCAGATTCACTCCAGTAGATGAGCGAATTGCTATAATCCGCATAAAAGCGAAGTTCTTCTACATCAGTCTCATTTGCGCACATGCTCCGACCGAAGATAAAGATGAACAGACCAAAGACATATTTTACGAGCGACCAGAAACAGCATATGACCGTTGTCCTGGCCATGACATTAAAATTCTGCTAGGAGATTTTAATGCAAAAATCGGAAGGAAAAATATCTTTGGTCTACATGAAGAAACATCAGACAACGGCAGGAAGTTGATTAACTTCGACGCAGCAAAAAACATGGTAGTTAGCAGCACAAGATTTCAAGCATCTCGATATACACAAGGCCACTTGGATTTCTCCCGATCGAACAATGAGAAATCAAATTGATCATGTTGTGATAGACGGAAGGCATTCATCCAGTGTTTTAGACGTCCGATCGATGCGAGGAGCAAATATCGATTCGGACCATTACCTTGTGGCAGCCAAGGTAGGTACCCGTCTTAATGTAGCAGCAAAGGTGCGATCTAATGTAACACGGAAATTTGACGTCGAAAAGCTGCAAACACAACAGATAGCAGAAGCCTACTCCGCTCAACTTACCCAACTGCTTGACGAAAGCATCCCTTGTACCGATAATAATATAGAAGCACAGTGGCAGAGAATTGCCCACTCCCTACAAACTGCAGCAAAAGCAACACTTGGGTACCAAAGACCACCATGAAGAAATCCGTGGTATGATCACGAGTGTCGTAATGCAACTGATATGAAAAAAACGCAGCGTATAGGGCAACCCTGCGGACAGTAACATCACGTAATGCGATGGTGAACTATCGTGAGAAAAGGAGAGAGGAGAAACGTATTTTCAGAAAAAAGAAGTAAGAACAAGAAAAACGTGGGCGTGAGCAAATCGAGAAGTACAGGAGTCAGAATGAAGTCCGAAAATTCTACCAACGGGTAAAACACCAAACCGAAGGCTTTGGCGCAGGCACATCCTCCTGTAGAGATGAAGAAGGAAACCTGGTGACAGATACAGATAGCGTGCCGAGGATCTGGAAGGGGCATTTTGCAGGATAACTTTAACTGGCACAATAAAGTCGGAAAATACTTCTCGGATCCCTTCAATACCGAACGAGGATTCAGACAAGGTGACAGTTTGTCGTGTGAACTTTTTAACATCCTGCTGGAAAAGGTCATACGAGAGGCAAAAGTGAATAGAAATGGCACTCTGTACACCAAACAGCACATGTCACTCGCCTATGCCGATGACATCGACATAATAGGTCGAACACTGAGAACGGTTACAGCCACCTTTGAACAAATTGAGAAGGAGTCTGCCAAAGTGGGTCTGGCAGTAAACGGCGAGAAGACCTAGCTGATTGTATCGACGCGCATGACGTCCAGTAGACTCGAACAAACTGTGGAACTTGAGAACTATAGCTTCGAGGTAGTCAAAGACTTTATATACCTTGGTACCGCCATAAACAAAACGAATGACATCAGTAGGTCTATTCTGTAACGTTTAACAACATTCGATATTGTTTAAATTTCTTTTGTTATATAATATTGTAAAAACAATAAAACAAACAAATGAAATTGTTGTAAAATAGACAATATCGAATGTTGTTAAAAAGTTACAGAATACAGGGGCAGTTTTGAAATTCGCAGAAGGATAGTGATGGCCAAACAACTCAAAAGCAAGGCCACCTCCCGTTAAGCTCAACTAAAATTACTGTACTCAAGGGGTAATATATCTATCTAGCTCTATAATATGTACACATACAAGTACGCCTTTTTTAAACGTTCTCTTATGATATTCTTGTTTATACATGTATGTATAGTTATACATATATGAATGTCTGATTTCAGAGATTTATTTCCTATTTATTTTCATATTCCATAATCCTGAAATATGGCTGCAAAAATTAAATTATTTTTTTTCTAAACTGACAAAATTTTATGTTTCTTTTCAGGTATGTATACATACAAGAAAATAAAGAAAATAATTTTTTTTTAAATTATGAATAATATCGATGGCAAATTGATACGGTTTATAACTGCAAAAGGTAATTCTCTTTGACTCACATTTATATGTTTATTTATATTATTAATAGTCCAACTATATGGTTGATAATTTAAATTTTTCAAATCGGCCTTGCCGATTCGATGTACGCGACTTTTAATAGAGTTTCACATTTGTTTGTAAAAAAGAAAAAACAATTGAGTCATTTATTTTGAAAGTGGTTTAAGTCCAATTTAGTTTACAAAACCATGTTCAAGTTCACACAGACATAAACAAAATTAATACCACTTAATAATATTTTTGAAATAAACCAAATCCATATTTTTCAATATAAGACTTACATTACTTTCACAATAAACGACTCAATTTTATTCATTAGCAAACAATTTATTTCGGTAGATCAGATGCTTATAAGTATTATCGGTAGGTTTAACCCGTACCAAAATCGTGTTTATTATATGGAATCCAGTTAAAAAATGTATAAATGGTAAAATTTTTGAAAATCTTCCTAATCCGGACAATTTCTTACAGACCCTATTCAGGATTGCCAAATTATCCTATTACCAAGGTTTTAGAATTGGTTTATATTTTCATTCATTTATGGATAATTAAAATATGTTTATATTTTTATTAAAAAATAAAATTATTTATTGAGAAAATGTGAACTTTAAATATTATAAGTAAATTTTTCACGAAAATTTGCATACGGTTTTATAAAAAAACTCCTAAAAAATAAAGTATAAAGTCTATAAATCCGGATTGTAGAATACACAAGTAGGTATGAAATGCAGTCCAGAGTACCGGATAATTTGGATTAGCGAGGTCCAGATTATAAAGATTTTTCTGCATTTCCCGGAAGTGCCCACATGATTTTTTCAATTCGGATGCACCAATTGCTTCGTATGAAATGTACATGTTTTCAACACTTTAACCCTGTATGAAAAGATGTGCCAAATGAAGTGTATTCATGGGTTTGGTAAAAGTATTTTTGTTACAAGTGTAAAGCATTTTATCCATACTATAGACACTCCATTCGATTTACATTGTATGTACAAATTCTGGGACATTGTGGGGGAGGTACCAGAAGGGGTGTACTGATTGGCCACTTCTTCTTCTTTTTTGTCAACGTATCGTTTTAGGGAGTTAATCGATGTGTGTACTGAGCGGATCTCATGTCATAGATCTCGGGCTATGTATATCTAAGTTATAAACGCTTTATTTTCACAATATTGATATTTTCTAAAATACCAAAATAGACTAAGGTGTAGAATATTTTATCCATCGTTAAGGTGAGACTTTAGACACATTTTTATGCTTTTACTTGTTTTTTATACAATCACAAAATGTGTGAGATTTATTATAAATTTGACACCAAGTGACATAACTTCTTTGTGTAAATGTCATTGTGACGAAGAGTTTATAACAACACATATATATTTTTAAAATTGCGTGGGCCAGACACTTTTAAATGTTTAAGTTTTATGTCCTTTTTTATAGTTTTATAGCATAATTTTTTTTTTTCATGGAATACAAACTTAAAATTTGACAAAGTTTGTTGTCTTCAATAAGTTTGTTTCACTAATACCAACACATTTTGTGTAATCTCAAATTCGCGACATGTGTCTGAATGTGTATTTGTGACTGTATATTAGCGACAATGGGTCTAACTGTATTTGTTTTACAGTAGTTGTGGAAGATATTATTTTTTACTAGTCGATATACGATTATATGTGGAAATATTGCCAACAGCTTGTCATAGCGGGAATGGGTGCGTCCCAGACACAAAATGCGACAAAGGTAATGCGCATCATTACCGCCAAATGGAATATAAAATTGAAATAGTGGCTTTAGACTCCAAACGTCTTTGGAAAGAAATTAGTTTCTGATAATTTGGAGTCTATGGTTAAATTTAGTTAAAACATAAATTTAAAATATCATGCGAACGAATATAGGGGTCTATCGGTAATAAGATCCATCGATCCAACCCTTCTGAAACCTCTCCACAATATTGTCAAATTGTTGCTGAAAAATTTCGATATGACCCAGAAGTATGCAAAAACGTTGGCAAAATCTTTTTGTAAATTGCAATACTTTTACTATGGATCTAGTCTGTAGATGGGATTTATCGGTCCACTTTTTCCGGTACCTCGGCCGCAAAACCAATATCAAGCGAATGCAGTAACTGCATTGATCACAAATTTGCACATAGTTATATTTTTACAAAATCTAAAATATTTTCATCAAATCCAAAGATGGAAACGATCCTTCCATTGTCCACTATTTGAGGATCTCTATTTGGCAGACCTTAATATTTACAATAATGGCTAAATAGTTTCATCACGTCTGGTACTCTCAAACCGTCAAAAGTATCGGTCATAAAGATTGGTGGATTTTTATATTTCATCGTCACCTGTGCTTATTTAATCACACAATAGCTCCGATCAAGTACATCACTATTTGATGGTTGATTTTGCTGAGGTATGTATCCGAAAACTCGTCATCAAGCCAATAAGGAAATAACAACATTTCAGTCGGCCACTGTAAGTGTGTTCACTGATATAGATGACGATGTTTTGTCCACACAAGCAACTCTAAAGAAATCTTGTTGCCAAGCGGTTTTTCTGTTTAACATTTAACTTTTCATATTTTATATTCTGTATCACACACCCATTCATATGGATGGATATTTTTAATATATTGCTATTATACAAGAGTGACAACAACTCACATACACACACACCCAACTATAAACAAGTATTTGCGTGGCCATGCGTATGTATTTCATTTTGTTTTGTATGGAAATGGTCCATAAATACTTACATGTGGGCTGTTCGCACAGATTTCCAGACGCCACAAAGACCATAAAATATGCTCCAGAACAAATATTATCCTCTTCAACATCTCTCTTGTGTCTTAAGGCGCCCCTCGTTACAGCCCGAACAGAATTACTTCCTAGTATACGCTATTGATGTCAAGTGAATCAAGTTGGGTGGCGAAGTAAATAAGTGTGTGTGTGTGCGGGTATGCGGGAATGCGAAGTCATGTCTTACTAGCTATGTATATATATTGTTTTGTTATGTTTTTGTTCTTCGCTTTTGATAGTTTTTAGTTGAAGTGTGTGTGTGCCCGCTTGGAGACTGGTATTACTTGAAGCCAAAGTGACTTCAAATTGATTTTTTGAGTGTTTCTTTTTTTTAACATCGATGCCGAAATATTGATTGGTGATACACAAAAAATATTTGAAAATAATTAAGAATTTTTATACCGCAATTTTTTTGGCAAACGGGGTTATATTTAAATTTCTAGCAAATGAAGAATCCGATATGATTAATCGATTATGCATTGTTTCCTTTTTTTCCAAATCTTCTTTAGTTCCTAAAGCTGAGGACTACTGTACCACCCCTCCTGGCACCTCCCCCACATGTGGTTGACTTCTTCATAAAAATAGTGAATTCTGTTTGGTTCAAACTTGGTACAACTTAATGTTTCTACTGAACATATATTTTTGAATATGTGTTAACACCCATTCTCCAATTTTTTTTAAAAAAATCGGAAATGCTATGAGTCTATGTTAGAAGTCCCCGATTTAGTTTATGCGTTGAACTTAATTTCAAGGAGGTGCAAATGTGGACTTCCTGGACTCTGATTTGCTAGACCTGGAACAATTTACGTGAAATAGCATATACATATTAGGTTAAATATATATTATATCTGCCGGTAACATCCATTGATACTGTTGTTCTTTTTCTAATCGAAGAAAATTTATTTTTCGCCGGCGTACGTAATGATGTTACAGATGTTCCAAAGAGTGGAACTCTTGAACAAAAACCAGTAAGAAAAGTAGTAAAGTCGGACGGGTCGACTATATGATACCCTTCACCACTATGGGTGTATTAAATAGCATTATTAAAATGAAATTGGATGAAATAAAATATGTGATATTTATCTAAATGTGAATCGGACTAGATCTATCCATAAACATGTCATTCGTTTGGGACAAAAGTATGAAAATCGACTTCAAACAAATATCAATAGGTCATCCGTTGGGCTATGTCTGTACTTCTAGAAAACGTAACTACGTTATTCTAGGCTCAATTTTGTACGTTGTGCAAAATTTGATGTCAATCTGACAAACATGAGGAGTTTGATGTACAATTTACTTAAAATCGGACGAAAGTATATATAGAAGCTATACCCAAATATGAAACGATTTCAACGAAACTTGTCACAGGTTAAGTTATACTTAACCTGTGTAACTTAGTCCATAATTATACACTAAGTTATAATTCTGGACTAAATTCAGTACGCTATGCAAAACAATAACTTTGGTACATTATTTAAATTAAATCGGAAAAAAATATATATAGATCTGAACCGATTTTCACAAAACTTGGCAGACATCGTTCTACGATCAATTCAATACGTCATGCCATATTTCGTGCAAATGGAAAGATATATAGGGACTTTGGTGGACCAATTACATGAAATCGGACGAAACTATATATGGGAGCTATATCTAAATCTGGACCGATTTTCGCGAAATTTGGCAGACATCATTCTGGACTTAATTCAGTACGCTGTGCCAAATTTCATGCAAATCGAAAGATATAGAGGGACTTTGGTGACCCATTAACCTTAAATCGGACGAAAATATATATGGGAGCTATATCTAAATCTGAACCGATTTTCTCGAAACTTGGCACACATCATTCTGGACCTAATTCAGTAATCTGTGCCAAAATTCATGCAAATCGAAAGATACAGAGGGACTTTGGTGCCCCATTTACCTTAAATCGGACGAAAATATATTTGGGAGCTATACGTAAATCTGAACTAATTTTTCTCAAATTCAATATGGTTTGTCCTTGGACCAAATAAGTGACCTATGCCAAATTTCATCCAATTCGGATCATAAATGCGACCTGTACTTTGTTTACAATTTAACATCTACAGACGGATAGACGGACGGACGGACATGCATAAATCGACTCAGAAAGTGATTCTACCTTTTTTCTGTTACCTTTTTTCTGTTACAAACATGTGCACAAAGACATAATACCCTGTACCACAGTGTGGTGAAGGGTATAAATACTAACGCGATTACTTATTTATTCACAACACAGACATCAAGGTAAAGATATACAATTTAACCAGTGAGCGGCGCAGTATAGTCGGACGGGGCCGACCATATGATAACCTACACAACTTCCACGAAACTATAACTTTCTGTGGTTCTATATTCTAAGCTTGGGCAATATTTCGCGATATTTGCACCCTCTTGACCGACTAGAGGTCAACAAATATTACAAATATTCAGTTCAGCCCTTCTAATCACATGTCCAAATTCCCTTCAATGTGGGTTGTGTTGTGATGATTGGGTTTCAATTTTGGCCTATAAATCGACTCGAAAAAAAACCAAAAAAAAAAGTTTCGGTCCACTTCATCCCAAAATTATTATCTTCTGATCATCACCGAAAATTATAGGCGTTTTAATTGACCTTACCTGGAACATCATGGAAAATATCAAAGCGATCAGCCCTCTAGTGTGGTAATGGGTTACTAAATAATATATGAATACGTAAGCACCTGTATGTGTAAGTCAAACATCCGAGTACATACGACAATATAATTGGTATCAATTTAAAGGTCTACCACTCCTCTTCAACATACTATCAACATCTCGGGTCTAGGACCTTCAGGTGCAAATATATACCCCATAGAATACAAATTTTGTAAGTTTTCACACAAAAGTCAGGGTCCATTTGATCCGCTAAATATTGACCGATCTTTATCAAAACAGGCATACTTATTCTTTGGCTCGATCCACTTTTCCGTGACGCGATGTTTGGGTCATAATTGCGGCCTCTGGAGCGACCAGAAAACCCGACAAAAATAAAGTTTTTGTTCCATTTCATCCCCTAAATATTAACCGATCCTTTCCAAAAACAATAGGGGTCTTCATTGGCCAGAACCCATCCTACATGCAAAATTTCGTGAAGATTGGTCCATAACTGTGGCCTGTATTGTGTTTATAAATTATAATGGACAGACAGACGGACACACATGTCTAGATCGACTCAGCTAGTCGAGATATGACGATCGGTATACTTAAAGATGGGTCTAGGACCAAACAAACTTTTGGGGCTGCAAAAAGCTATAATACCCTGACAACATAGTTGTGTAGGGTATAAAAACGGATAGGAAAATTAAAGGTTGGAAATACCTAATTACAATCATTTCGGCTGGATAATCGGTTAGACTGTAACATATTTGTAATATAGCGATATTACTAATATTTTATCAAATTAAAAAATCGTTCCTCAAATCCTCAAAACATCGAAAAGTGAGTTAAATGGATGAATACTGACTAACCTTAAAATACTGAATATGGCTCAGTACTTCTATATGGAGGCTAAACGCAAAATGCAGATCTTTATTGAAACATTTTTGCATCATTATTATTGAAACATTGCAATGGCAACATATAGTCAATTAAACAAAAGTGTCTAAGCACCAAAAAATGATTAGAATTGTGCAGGATCTTTATTAAGAGCAGTACCTAAAAATGTACCGATATTAATAGTTTTTGCCGTTCATAGGAATCAAGAACTTGGATGTAAAATGTGGCTGAAGTCATATTGTCGCTACATGGGTATAAAAAACGACATCAAGTTCGGACGGACAGATATTTTTTTAAGCTTCATAATGGGTTGGATCTACATTGAAGATTTTCTGGTATATTATATCTCCATAACAATAATTTTTATACTTGGTATATCCCCCCAATTTGTTAATCTTCGTATGTTTGATGTTTGTTTAACCGAATAACACATAATTTAGGTTATTTTGAGAACTTCAATTCTTTACTTTTTTTCAAATGTTTTGGCTCTATTTGATATTTGGTTCCTCATAGTCTGTCAATCTTTGGTCAGTGTTTTTTGATGACCCTAGACGTATTCTCCAACCGAAGTTACTATATTTGATCATTACTACATTAGTAATGATCAAATATACACACATTAGTATCGACCATTAATTAAATTTGAGTACCATTTAGTACCAAATTTCATGATTCGAGCTCTAAAGGTTCACCCAAATCCAAATTTAATAAAATTTTCCATTTAGCACACATTATTTCCATAAGTACCCTCCTCAACCATCTAACTAAACTTCCTACCTACCCCAATCCTACACCTTCACAGTGATTCTAAATCAAAAATTCATGATTTCAACTCTATCGCTTCACACACAATTGAAATTGTACCAAATTTAGTACACAGTAGTACGAATTTCCAAAATTTCCTACTTAACCCACACCAACACACCCATAGTGATCCTAAATCCAAGTTTCAGGATTCCAACTCTATCGTTGCACTCACAATTAAAATTGTACCAAATTTAGTACACAGTAGTACGAATTTCCAAAACTTCCTACATACCCCAATTCTACACCTCCACAGTGATCTTAAATCAATATTTCATGATTTCAACTCTATCGCTTCACCCACAATTTAAATTGTACCAAATTTAGTAGGGGAGAGGGGGGCACCTTTGAACACTTTTTGCTTTCAAGCCTTATAAAATTTTTTATTTTATAATTTTTGGTTTCTTATAAATTTTAACTAATAGGTACATATGTAACCTTTAAAATGAATATACATATGACATACTTTAAGCTTGATAAATATATTTTATTACTGTTTTAATGGACGAACTCAAAGTGTTCAAAACTGCCCCCCCAGGGGGGCAGCTTTGAACAGGGGTTGGCAATTTTGAACGACATGTGTTTTTACAGTGTTTATGTTCAAATATGTATTTATTTTATTCATACATATCAGAAATGCATTAATTCATTAAAAAATATATAAAAAATTTTCAAAATTTAAAAAATTTAGATCAAAAGTTATTAAAACATAAAATGACTTAAAAACAAAAATTAATATGGTGAAAAATACAGTTAATTTCGTAATCTTATTAGCCTATTTGAAATTTTGAGAAATCGAATCCAAAAGTTAAAAACTCATTTTTTTACTCGAGTTTAATGGGCATGTTCAAAGGTGCCCCACCCATGGCATTTTACGGAAATTTAAAATAACTTTTTTTGTAATAAATATATATGAAAGAAATTACATTAGTTATGTTTGAAATGATTGTTGGAATGCAAAAAATTAGTTTGACGAAAGAAAACTATCACAGAATTCTTCCTGCGCACTTACAACCAAATGAATAAAAGTTTACAATGACACTGAGAAAACATGGTCACCCATGCACAATTTTTCGACAAGTGAAAAAGCAAGCCAAAGTGGTTTACGCATATAGAGAACAATATTGCCATATACAAAAATGTGGTTGCGGGTCGGAAAAATATTAAACCAAGATTTTATAAGCGCTGTTCAAAGGTGCCCCACGTTCAAAGGTGCCCCCCTCTCCCCTACACATTAGTACAAATTTCTAAATTTCAATCTTACACCTCCCCAATGATCCTGACTCCAAATTTCATGACACTGGCTCTATTGGTTCACCTAAAATTCAAATTGTACCAAATTTAGTACCATTAAGTACCCATAAGTATTAATTTGTTAAACTGAATCCTGACCCTAATCTTAAATCCCTACAATGATCCTAACTCCAAATTTCATTATTCCAGCTCTATCGGTTCACCCAAATCCAAATTGTACCCATTATAGTACGATGTAGTACTTTTCGTACACATAAGTAAAAAATTCCAAAACTACATATATATCCCAATCCTACACTCCGACGGTAATGTTACTTTCAATTTTCAGGATTCCAGCTCGATTTGTACCTCCACATCAAATTTATTCCAAATATAGTACCATATAGTACTTTTTGTACACATGAGTACACACTTTTCCAACTCTCCTCATATCGACATTACTTCTCAACCTTAATTTGCATTCCAAATTTCAATTTTTTAGCTCAATCCATTCACATGCTACAGATTTGTACCAAATTTAGTACATTTTCGTACTTTTCGGATAGTTATAGTTCGAATTTCCAAAAACCCTTTGGTACATCTATCCTACACTCCATCAACGACCACCAAACCAAATTTCAGAGTTCTAGCTCCACCGGTTCGCCAAATACAAATGGTATCACATTTAGTACTTTTCGTACCGTTCTAGTACGAATTTCCAAAAACCCAGCCTTATCTGTCCCATTTGGACCTAGAGTGACTCTCACCCAAAATTTCAAGATTCTAGCTTCAGCTGTTTCGTCTGGGCGTTGATGAATCGTTAAATCAGTCAGTCAGTCAATCACTTTACTCTTCTTTTAGTATAGATTAAGGATCATCCATGGAGGAACAACTTATTTAAAGGAAATGTTTAATATGAATACATATTTCTATAGAGCTCTCATAAAAATCTGACTCCATTTTTGTATCTTTGCATTTTTTTCTCTTGGCCACAACTTACTAGGATATTCATTTCCACTGAAAGCATGTGTAGCAATAATTTATAAAATTTATACAAAATTTCAATTTCCCTTATGTGACTAAGTAACATAAAATTAAAAAAAATCATCACAATTATGTGTTTTTTTTTATATCTTAACACATGTTTTTGTCACTCTTGAAAAAGTTATTCGAAACACTTTAATTGCTTAGTGCTCAATTATGTTAATTCATAAAAAAGTGTAATTTAAAATTCATTTTGTTTCGTATCACGCACAATATACACAGTTGTAGGCGCATACACACACTTACTCACACATACACGCACACAAACAATACATGGCAAAACGAACAATGTCAGTATTCAAATGCAAGGCATAACGAACCCATTCTCAAATGCAAATGCAACATAGCGAGCAGTTATAGGAGCTGAAGATGTCCACGAGAGGGAGCGTATTCAATGCCTTGCACCCTGGGCAAACAAAAACAAACGCCCATAACAGCAAAAAAATAAGTGAATCGCATAGGGTACACTTTGGATCCTTTGTTGCTTGGCTGTGTCTGTTGGTGAAAGGCATCGTTGGTGGTGGCAATATCATGGTATGTATGTGTCTGTGTGGGTGGGTAGGTATGCCTTTTTCGGGCATGAAAGGGGGGGGGGGGCACATCGTTCATAGTCATTTCGTATGCATATCCTTTTGTTCCAAATGTTTGAATAAAAATTAAATGCAAACAAAAAACGTTTAAGTAAGCGTTATAATAATCAGAATAATGACGACAACAACGACAATAACAACAACGACAGCGACAGCAGAAACGACAAAATGTTGATGCTGATGACGACAATGCTTGCACTGGGCTAATGCAATTGCAATTGGGATGTGAATGACGACAACGGAGACGTCCTAATGACGAATAGATAAATGTTTTTTCTAAAAATTATGCAATCGACAACCTATTAACCAACACAGATATTGCATATTTAATTACAAATATAATTTTATCCTTCTAAGAGATAAAGAAATCCAAAAAAGTTTCCCCGAACTATATAATATTTAGTTCAATAGTATTAGCAATGTGGCTTTCTCACATGTTCCAGACAATTGGCGTATGCTCGTTGGGATAGCGTATACGCAGTGGTGGTATAGTTATGGGGACTTATGGGGATCATACATTCCTGGCCTAGACAGCACTGAGTTTTGCCTGGACCCATCTCACATTGGGATAAATGTACTTCCTTGTAAGCAATACTGTATCGAGAAAAACCCGTTTAATGTTTGAGAAATTGCTTCGCTTGACGCTGACACCATAAATCGGCTATAACTATAAAATGAGTTGAGATTTTCATTTCACAAAATAAACCAGTAAGGAAAGTAGTAAAGTCGGACAGGGCCGACTATATGATACCCTTCACCACTTTGGGGATATTCTACATATGTATCTTTACAGATGTCGTCTTTTTGAGAGAACATTGACATGAAATTGAACGAACTTAAAAATACGATCTTTATCTATAAGTCAAACGACTAACATTTTTATCAAACTTTACGCACGCTATTTGGTATGATTCACTGTTTAAAATGTAATATCAATCAGGCATACATTGATTATTTGGTTTACAATCAACATGAATAGGTCGAAATTATATATGGAAGCTATGCTATATCTAAATCTGAAACGATTTAAGGAAACTTGCCCGAGATTAATTTATATCAATTTCAATACGTTTTGCCAATCGGCCTAGCTATGGGTCTTTAGTACACCATTTATTTCAAATCGGACGAAAGTATACATTGTACAAAATTGAGTGCGGGTCGGCCAATCTTCGGGTATTGAGTGCACAATTTACATTAAATCGGAAGAAAATATATATTGGAGCTATATCTAAATCTTAACCGATTTTCACGAAACATAGTACACATCATTCTGGACCCAATTCAGTACCCTATGTCAAATTTCGTGCAAATCGAAAGATATATAGACACTTTGGAGACCCATTTACCTTAAATCGGACAAACATATATATGGGAGCTATAAATAAATCTGACCCGATTTTCTTGAAACTTGGCGCACATCATTCTGGACATGATTCTGTACTCTATGCCAAAATTCGGGCATAGAGTATGATATATAGGGAATGATATATAGGGACTTTGGTGAACCATTTACCTTAAATCGGACGAAACTATATATGGGGCTATATCTAAATCGGATCCGATTTTCCCGAAACTTGATACACGTCATTATGGACCTAATTCAGTACTCTGTGCAAAATTTCGTGCAAATCGAATGATATATAGGGACTTTGGTGCCCCATTTACCTTAAATCGGACGAAAATATATATGGGAGCTATATCTAAATCTGAACCGATTTTTCCGAATTTCAATAGGGTTCGTCCTTGGGCCAAATGAATGAGCTGTGCCAAATTTCATCCAATTCGAATAATAAATGCGATCTGTACTTTGTTTACAATTTAACATCTACAGACGGACAGACGGACGGACATGCATAAATCGACTCAGAAAGTGATTCTATGCATATTCTCAAACGGAACCATGTGTCTATCTCGTTTCCTTTTGCCTGTTACAAACATATGCACAAAGACATAATACCCTGTACCACAGTGTGGTGAAGGGTATAAAAATCAAAAAATCATTCAAATAAAAAAAATTAATTGGAGACGAATCGCTTCATTCATTTCCAGCTTTCCCCACTTCTCAAACCTTTAGGGCGGCCTTTTTCAATTTATTGTTTCTTATATTAAGTTTGAGAAGAAGAAATCCATTATTTTTTCTGCAGATGGCTGTACTGATAGATTTCTCTTAAAGTATCGATTAAACGATTTCAGATTTATGCTCGTTTGGGTGAAATTTCGCAGTAAACAAAATTATTTTTTTTTTTTGTGTATTCAGTTGTGAGTTACAGGGTGTTTAAAAATGCAAGTGACGGCATGTTAGCAGTCGTAACATCGCCCAGAAGCTAAAAATCGACCATTTATACAAATCTGAATTCAAAAAGAAGCTCGATGTTTGGGTACCACACCAATTAACAGAAAAATATGATGGATCGAATTTCCATTTTTTGGCAATTAGAAAGCAGGACTTCTATGAGAGGGGCTTTATGAAGATGCCTTAAAAATGGCAATGGCAACCATGCTTCTAAATCGGACATTCCATAAAGTCAAATAGTTTATATACAAATATAATGTTTTGATTTTTCTGATCAGATCAGTTGATCAGTTTACCAAAAATATGTATAAAATTGTCACATGCCAGAAATTATGGATCTATGATCTCGAAACAAACAGTTGTTCGTGGAAAAAATGGTTGCTTGCTTCTTCGAAAGAACTGGTCATGAGGCGACTATTCTGCTTGAGCAACGTAGAATGGTCAATTCTAAGTATTGTCCAAAAATGTAAACTCATATTGTCCTTCCAAACTTAGAACGAGTTCGAAGACGTGGTCTGTCGTCACTCCTTCTGATGTTTAAACGAAATGAATAAGTGTCATATCCTTCTGAACTTATATAAACAAAATATTTGTTCCTGAAACACTATTGATAGCACTGTGACACAAAATCGAGCTAATGGTTTGGTGTGGAAAATTCCTTATGGGAATGAAAGCTCTTAGCAAATCCAGAAAGGACATAGGTAAAGTTTGAGTTATGGCGTGATAAATTTGTTGCTGATTTTATTTATAGTTTTTAATTGTGAGAACTTTTTAGTAATTCATATTTCTTTAGAACCTCCTAAGGTTATCTAATGAAATACAATGCATTGTATGTCTGCCTTCAACATATTCAAACTGAATTTAAATTGCAAAACATTTTCATTGGCAAAACTATTTATATAAAACACACATATGTACATCTTTAATATTAATAAAATGAAAACATTTATAAAATTACATAAAAATGCTTAAATCTAACATAAACGTGTTATTCTCAAGGCAAGGATTCTAAAGAACATTTTTTATTGCAAACACATATTTTATTTCATTAAATATTTGCATTGAAGTATGAAATGAATTTTTACAATAATAAAATAAACAATATTTATTTCATATTTGTGTCATCGTATTTGTGTTAGGTTGTTTGTTTATGTATGAAGGATGCATAACTATTTACACACATTTTTGTGTCATTGAAAAACAATGGACTTTTTATGAGAAAAATGCATGTGGAAATTGGGAAATTGTGGTGGTGGCACGGGGAATAGAAAATTGTGAAATTCAGTAATGCCGTTACAATGATGAAGCAAATGTCTTGTTGTTCGTCTATACTAACAGTTGGGAATTATAACTGGAAAATGGGTTAAAATTATTCCATTTAGACTTTCTTTCATTTAAGGGGACCCCCCATTCTTGGTGTCAAATAATTGTATTTAGTTTTTCGAAACTACACTAATTCAAGAATGTCCCTAAAAAATTTCAGATTAAAATCGCAAGAACTCTTGATGATATAGCCGATTTATTGTGTCAGCATTAAGTGACGGCTGAAGGGCTTCTCAAACTTTAAACACGTTTTTCTCCAAACATTGGTTTTGCGAATGGCGGGCACGATAACTCAAAAACTAATAACCTAATCGATTTCAAATTTTTACACGTTTCTCTGTGAGTGTATAGCTATCGTATGAACTATGATAAAGCCAATCAGTGACAATCTTCCTTATTTTTTAACTTGGTTTGTGGTCAAAAATCGGCGATTTTCCAAAAATATTTGTTCAAAGGTCCACCATTCAGTTAGTTTTAGAGCGAAGCCAATAATCCCAGTTCATACGAGAGCCAGACATGTACTCTTTCTAACACCGTTGGAATTTTCGGATTCCGATGTTCCAGTGAGGAGTTATCATGCCTGCCATCAAAAATAAGGACTTTTTATACCCTTCACCACACTGTGGTACAGGGTATTATGTCTTTGTGCATATGTTTGTAACAGGCAAAAGGAAACGAGATAGGCACATGGTTCCTTTTGAGAATATGCATAGAATCACTTTCTGAGTCGATTTACGCATGTCCGTCTGTCCGTCCGTCTGTCCGTCTGTCCGTCCGTCTGTCCGTCCGTCCGTCCGTCTGTCCGTCCATGTATTTTTGTGAACAAAGTACAGGTCGCATTTTTGATCCGATTTGGATGAAATTTGGCATAGGTCACTTATTTGGCCCAAGGACGAACCCTATTGAAATTGGGAAAAATCGGTTCAGATTTAGATATAGCTCCCATATATATTTTCACCCGATATAGGCACCAAAGTACCTATATATCATTCGATTTGTACGAAATTTGGCATAGCGTATGAATGAGGTCCAAAATGATGTGTGCTGAGTTTCGTGAAAATCGGGTCAGATTTAGATATAGCTCCCATATATATTTTCGCCCGATATAGGCACCAAAGTACCTATATATCATTCGATTTGCACGAAATTTGGCATAGTGTACTGAATTAGGTCCATAATGGTGTGTGCTGAGTTTCGTGAAAATCGGTTCAGATTTAGATATAGCTCCCATATATATTTTCGTCCGATTTAAGGTAAACGTGGCACCAAAGTACCTATATATCTTTCGATTTCCACGAAATTTGGTACTGAATTAGGTATAGAATGATGTGTGTTAAGTTTCCTGAAAATCGGTTCAGATTTAGATATAGCTCCCATATATATTTTCGTCCGATTTAATTTAAATGGTGCACCAAAGTCCCTATATATCTTTCGATTTGCACGAAAGTTGGCACATCGTAATCAATTAGGAATCCAGATTTAGATATAGCTCCCATATATATTTTCATCCGATTTAATCTGAATGGTGCACCAATGTCCCTATATATCTTTCGATTTGCACCAAAGTTGGCACAGCGTAATGAATTAGTTATAGAGTGGTGTGTGTCAAGTTTCCTGAAAATCGGTTCAGATTTAGATATAGCTCCTATATATATTTTCGTCCGATTTAATGTAAATGGTCTACCAAAGTCCCTATATATCTTTCGATTTGCACGAAATTTGGCACTGCGTTATGGATGAGGTCTGGAATGATGTGTGTTAAGTTTCCTGAAATCGTTGAAATCGGTTCAGATTTAGATATAGCTTCTATTTCATCTGTTGAATATGCTCAAAGTGGTGAAGGGTATCATATAGTCGGCCCCGTCCGACTTTACTACTTTCCTTACTGGTTTTAATTATAAAAAACAACAACAAAACAATAACAAAAATGTTTTGCAAATTATTTTTCTTCTCTTTTAAATTTTCAAATATATATGTGCAAAGTTACAAACCTTAACAAGCATTGGTATTCATTTACCAGCTCATTGAAAATCTTGAAAAATTAAAATCGAGAATGGAGTGGGGGTTACCTTAATGGAATAGTGCCCACAAAATATCCGAGGAGCGGTCGAGCGATTTTCGAGCTCTAGTGGGTGGACACCGAGCTTTATTGAGAATAATGCCCTTAACGAGCTTAGTTTTGAGGAATGTTCAAGTTTTACGCTCATATAGGTTAATACGGTTCTGGGTAGTAACCACCCATTATTTTTTGAGATTTGGACATGTTTTTCAACCAAATGGGCTCTAATTTGATTTTTAAATTCTCATAAAAATAAATATATAGAAAATTTTCAATATAGGTCCATGTGTTGACATAACCTTTTAGCATATAACTTGACATTCCAGGATATTATATAGTACAACAAAATTGAGCGGAAAATTGTCTATATAAGTTCAAAATAAAAGTTCCGCCCCCTTTTCCGTATTAATAATTTTTGGCCGAATTTTCTCATGCAAGTGGCTATAATTTGGAATATCGGATTCCTGTTCAATTAAAAAATCTAATTAAAAAAAGTTCAGTTTCTTCCATAATATAAATGTCCCGATCGACTTAAGGTATTTTGAATGTACGCCACGTGGTGGAGGGTATAAAAAGTTCGCCCCCATCGAATTGTACGATGTTTTTAATTGCGTTTATAATACCCTCCACCATAGTATGGAGGGTATATTAGTTTTGTTTTTCCGTTTGTAACGCATCGAAATAATAATTTCTGACCCTATATCAAGAATATATACAGTGGCTCCATCGAATAATCGGACAAGTGGTTGTCAGATATAATAATGCTATACATTTCAAAAAAATTGTCTAAATGTGTAGTTTTTTTCGCTTGTATTTACACATTACTTACTTATATTTCTGAACAATACAAAAAACAACAACTTTTCTAGTGATAACAGTAAATTTCGTCAGAAAAACAAAATTAACTCAATTTATTGTGTTCAACGCAAAATCGGACAAAGCAAAGTATCAATGTAAAAAAATGAAAAAATCGAGAAATTAATATTTAGTTGCATATCCTTTTTTGTCCAGAACGGCCTGTAAACGCTTCGGTATTGATTTGACCAAATTCTGGCATACCTCCGGCTCTTTAGAGTTCCACGATTCCAGTAAAGCCACCTTAAGCTGTACTAAGGAGTTAATTTTTTTCCATACACTTTCCTAGCTAATTCTTCCCAAAGATGCTCAATTACGATAAGGTCTGGGCTCTGTGCTGGTGTTTGTATAAGTTTTGGGCAGTTATGGATCAACCAAAGCTTTGCAACACCTGATGTGTGCTTGGGATCGTTGTCTTGATAAAAGGCAAAGTTGTTCGCGATACCCAATTTGTCTGCACTTTGCTTTACATTTTGTTTTAAAATGTTGAGGTAGACAAAATTGTCCATTTTACCATGAATAAAATGCAAATTGCCTACTCCCGCACTCGACATGCAGCCCCAAACCATAACAGAACCTCCTCCGTGCTTAACAGTGGCTTTTGTATTCTTATGATTAAATTCAGCATTTGGCTTACGCCACACATACATCTTTCCATCTGACCCGTGCAAGTTAAATTTGCTTTCGTCAGTAAACAGAACCTTAATATAATGATAACTATCAATAGAAATGTATTTAAAGATGATCTATCATCAAATTACCTGCTTCCAAAAACTTCTGGTTTTAGTAAATACTCCTTTTGTCCGATTATGCGATGGAGCCACTGTATATTTATATTCTTGATCAGCGTAAAATTCTATGACGATTTAAACATGTCCGTCTTTCCGTCTGTCTGTTGTAATCACTCTAACGTCTAAACGAATTGAGATAGATCGCCAAAATTTTGTATAGAGTCGTCTTTTGTCTGCAGGCAGGTCAAGTTTGAAGATGGGCTACATCGGTCCACGTTTAGGCATAGCTTCCATATAGTGCTTGAGCGCGTTTTCCATCCGAATTCCCTGAAATTTGGGACTTTGAGTTCTTATTGGGTAACAAATCTCCCTATTAAAAATTATAAATATAGGTTCATTTTTTCGGATAGCCCCCATATAAAATAATCCCCAATTTTTAGAGATGGTATTTACCGGGTAAATACCCAAGGGGTGGGTAAATACCGGGTAAATACCCATTTGCGGGTATTTATTTGGGTATTTACTATATTGACTCGGTAATACAACATCTTACACCCTATTTCACCCTAATTTTGCACACATGTTTCTAATGACAAAGCAAATATAGAAATCCAACATGGGGTCCCTGGGTCCAAGTTTTGATATGGCCCCCATATAACTGTATCTCCCGATTTAAGGTATTTTTTGCCTATTAGACACATTTTACAACCAAACTGGCTGTAATTTGGCACAGAGTGTTCTTTTTGGGTACCAAATGTCCATGCACAATTTTATGTATGTAGGTCCACGTTTACTGGTAGCCCCCATACAAAGGTACCCCTATTTTGAGTATTTACCCAAAAATTGGGTATAAACTCATTAACTGCCGAACCACTTGACATAGGCGGCCAAAATTTTGCACACATGTTTCTAATGACAAAGCAAATGTAGAAATCCAACATGGGGTCCCTGGGTCCAAGTTTTGATATAGCCCCCATATAACCGTATCTCCTGATTTAGGGTATTTTTTGCCTTTTAGACACGTTTTAAGGCCAAATTGGCTGTAATTTGGCACAGAGTGTTCTTTTTGGGTACCAAATGTCCCTGCAAAATTTTATGTATGAAGGTCCACGTTTTACTGGTAGCCCCCATACAAAGGTACCCCTATTTTGAGTATTTACCCAAAAAATGGGTATAAACTCACTAACTGCCGAACCACTTGACATAGGCGGCCAAAATTTTGCACACATGTTTCTAATGACAAAGCAAATATAGAAATCCAAAATGGGGTTCCTGGGCCAATTTGGCCCTCAAAATTACAGCCAATTTGGCCTTAAAATGTGTCTAATAGGCTAAAAATACCTTAAATCGGGAGATACGGTTATATGGGGGCTATATCAAAACTTGGGTAGCCCACATATAAGGGGACCCCCAATTTTCGGTATTTTGGGGTTATTGAACGCGTTTTTCAACCAAATTTTTGGTAATTTGGTTTTTTGTAGTGGTATATGATAACAAGCCTCCAAAAATTATTAATATTCGCCCCCTTTTTGGGATAGTCCCCATATAACCCCCTTTTTTATATTAAAATGGTTATCTGATTTGTTCCATGTGTTGTCCTAATATACCTGTACAGTGATATTGAATATCACTATGGGTGATATTCTTTACACGAAATTCTCAGTTTTTATCCTACAACGTATGGAGTTCTAAGACGATTTAGCCATATGTTGAATTCATTCCGCCACCTAAGTATATCGTGATAAAAAAAAACAACTAAAATATTGGGTTCGAAATTGAGCTATTTCGGTATAGTCCCTCATATTATGATAACCCCGAATATTCCCTAATTCCTAGCTATGCAATCAATTTTTGTCCCCCTTTAAGGCATAGCCTCATATAGCTCAGTAGTTTGAGGATTTTATACACATGAATAAGGGTTTTCATATTTTATGAAGAATACCGATTAAAAATTGTTAAAATTTGTATTTGGTGTACATAATTGTTTACAATAATCGGTTTGTAGAACTGTCGGTAGAGGTCCACTTTTTGGCATGTTCCCTATATTTTAATTTTAAGTACCTTTCAGTATACCTATAGGTCCACTTTTTGGCATGAACTGGCCGAACCTAACGCTTTTTCACTTCTTAAAATTATATTTTTTCAAAATTGTGACTGGTCGCGGATGAGGAGCAGACCTACATAGTCGCTAATTATACAAAATATATAGTTAATATAAATGCCTAGTATAAACAGAAAAAAATCAAGTGTTTTGCAAACTTCAATTTCTGTTATGAACACATATTCAATTTTGTTTTGATTTGCCAACTCCTTCACATAGAAGCAGGTGTTCAAAAAAGACGTAACCTCAATTTTTTTACAATGGATAAATTAGAAATTCGTAGATTTATTAATTATAAAAATCTAAACACTCTAAAATCTCCTCTAATTTTTCATTCATTTAAAAATTATTATGTATCCCCATAATTTCAAAGAAAATTATAATCTATTTCATTTATTTGCATTTTTTACCATACTTTATACTTTTTATAAACTATTTAACTTTTTAAACTAAAAATTCAATTTAGTCAATGGCACTCATTTCGTACCCTCTGAATAAACAAAATTTCCCCTATAGTTTTCTAAAACACCAACACAATGAAACGTATACTACTTCAATCAAATGAAAATGGGAGAAAAAATACGTCAATTCTCGGTATGCTATTGAGTACGACCAACAAACGACTCAGCGT
The DNA here is from genome assembly GCF_032173495.1 of Musca vetustissima. Lineage (NCBI taxonomy): Eukaryota > Metazoa > Arthropoda > Insecta > Diptera > Muscidae > Musca > Musca vetustissima. The sequence continues at coordinate 46,569 of NW_026886376.1, forward strand.
GAGACTAAAAACGTATCTTGTTAAAATGATTTATTGATACATGTGTTTATCAATAAACTTCAAAATCAATTTATTCACTTTTCATTGAAAGCCCTATCCGCCCCAAAAACACATCCACACCCTCTCCCTCACGTGTTTGTAGCACTTTCAAAAAAATAAAACCACACATGTTTGTTCGTTTGTTTGTGTGCGTTTGCCTTTGTTGTGTCCGGACGACAACATGACTCCAGATTTAAGCTGTGTAAGGTTGTATTAAAACGAACACCACATTCTCACTTTACTCTTGACCTAAATTGAAAATTTATGTTTGTTTTTTTTCATCTTCTTCTTCTTGTCATTCAATGATGTAGGAATTTTTGTCGGTCGGAGGTTTTCCATACAGCATTCACTTGGTGATGTGACCCATGTCCCTAACTAAATATGTATGTACGTTTCGTCTTGTTTCCTTTTTGGATGATGTGTCAGGAGATATTGTGTGTATATGTATCAAAGGGATAAAAAACAATGGTGAGAATAAACAACAATTGAAGTGAGTGTAAAGGCTTCAATGAAATTCTTTGTGAAGTTCATGATCGTTGACGTATAGAAAAGGTTATTTTTGGAGTAACGATTTTAACGGGGACCGACATCGATATGAAATGAGAAACCATACTGAAATAGATTTCCACTTAGGACCAAAATTGTTGACGGCGCATATTTTTCTCGATGTGTAAAAAGTGCTATATGGCGGATGACCCATCAAGACCTAGTTGTGACAGGTCATAAAGCCGTTGGTTTGAGCCAATTTGTAAGAACTCACATAGTTATGATGCAACGCATTCCTTTCTGGAATTTCTTCGAAGACGTCAGGTAATCAAATTATGCGTATCAGTCATAACATGTCCAGTGATCGGTTAATCACTTACTTCGAAGTAATTATTCCACAAAAATTATTTGCATTATAAAACGGAGGGTTTGTCGTCGAGCTCGCTGTGGTTATTTGTTCCTTACATAATAATTGGAGTCGAACTTTTTATATTATTCAACGTTTATGTTCAGAATGTCAAATGGGACAACATCGATTTGAAAATGAGCGTAGGCTCATCAAGAAGCCTAAAATGGGGCGGGCCACATAATTGGGACTATGCAAAAAGTGGACGTATTTTCTGCGAAGAGGTAGCTATGAGTCTAAAACCAATAACATACTTAAAATGGGGTGAGACGGGTATCTGAGGCAAAACATCGGTGTATGTGGAAAATTGGCATAAGGACCTGGAATACGTCGCATCAGTCCCTATATATCAAATCAATAAATGGATTTATTGATAAAAAAATTATTTGAGTTTATCATTTCTGGTTTTGTGCCAGTCACCGTTACTTTTTATTCTGAGGGTATATAAAACTTGGATATATTCGCGTTTTGGTGTAACTTCCATATAATGGCAACCGCAAATATTCGGTATTTTGTAGATTTGTGGCACGTTTTTCAACGGAATTGGATGTAGATTTGCATTTTGTGTTCTAATAGGGTAATACGTCAATATTGGTCCCTAGATAGGATAGCCCCCCTATAACAGTGCCTCCCAAATTTCGTATTTTGAATTCTCATGGGGTCTAAAATCTCAATACCTAAAATTCTCAATATTGGTCCCCTTCTTAGGATTTTTCAATAGCGACAACTCCTTATCCATCCCAAATTTACAGTATTTTTCAAAGAATTACCATTATTGCGCCACTTTTTGTAGTACCCCTCATTATCCTGTATTTTGGGGATTAACCGAATCGGCTCTCATTAGGTGTCAAATCTTCGTACCAACAATTTACCATGACACATCCCGCCATATGTAATTCCCGAGTGATTACAGGTATTATAAATTTCTACTCTATGGTGAATTGGCCCGTCCGAACATTCGTAAGTGTTTATTTGATGATATTAGGTAGGGGAAAAATAAATCCATTATTGTTATATGAACTATAGGACTTTATTTAACTTGCTTCGGAATGTCCGATTTGGGTCAAATATGCGCCGTTTTGTTGCCATTCTTAACTTCATAATGCCTCTCTCATAGAAGTCCTGCTCTCTATTTGCAAAAACTCTAGTAGTCGATTTTCACAATCCTCTCTAGACACCAATTTTTATCCTTAATAAAATTTTGCAATGCAAGAAATATATGATAATCGCTTGGTGCGAAGTCCGGACTGTATGACGGATGCATTAAAACTGCCCAACCAAGCTCCCCAAGTTTCTGACGACATCTCTACTGTTGGTCAATTCAGGCTGTTTCTGGTCAACGGTCCAGTTATTGACAGTAGAGATCAGAATTTAGCGTTTGGCCATGTGGAAGCAACTCATAATAAATAATCCCCTCCAGTCGCTCCAAATGCTTAGCAGAACCTCCCAGGCCGTTAGTCCCCGTTTGAGTTGCTTCACCGCTCTTTGACCACGATCGTTATCGCACAGGGTTATCGTAAATGATTAATTTTCCATCTCCAGCCATCAGATTAGGAAATGGGTCTATCTCATTCCGTTTGGCCAAGGCTTCGCAGATGTAAATTCGATCCATCCTATTTTTTCTGTTAATTGGCACCCGAACATTGAGTTTCTTTTTCAATCCAGCTTTGTGTAAATGGTGTAAAACAGTTTTATGGTCGATTTTTAGCTCCTGAACGATGTTACGACTGCTAACATGCCGGTTAACTTCGATTATTTCTCTGATTTTTTTTTTCTTTTTCCCCAACCTAATATATATATTAGGGCAGGCCAATTTGTTTGGAGTCGAAAATTTCGATTAAATCCAGTCCCTAGGATTCTATGGACAATTCTAGGCAACTTTGGTGAAGGAACCATAGGTCTATCTTTTTTGTTTAGAGCCGAAAATTTCGATTAAATCCAGCTCCTAGGATTCTATGGACAATTCTAGGCAACTTTGGTGAAGGAACCATAGGTCTATCTCTTTTTGTTTGGAGCCGAAAATTTTGATTAAATCCAGCCCCTAGGATTCTATGGACAATTCTAAGCAACTTTGGTGAAGGAACCATAGGTCTATCTCGATTTTCGATCTCCCACTTGTAATTTTTCTCAGAAAATAGACAAAAATAGCTCAAATATGCATAATACGCCCTCTGGCGGTGGTCATAGGTAAAATTAAAGATCAGAAATGAATTCCTCGACCCCAAATTAATAAAATGATTAATAAAAAATCGAGTTTTGAATCAAAATGATGTTATAGGGAAAAATCATTTTTTTAAAAGAGGGACTCAACTCTCGAAACTCGAGATATACCTATGGTTTCTTCTCCAAAATTGCTTAGAATTGTCCATAGAATCATCTTAGGGGCTGGATTTAATCGACAAAAAATTTGTCCCGCCCTAATATATATATATATATATATATATACGAAAACATCAATTTTCTCAAATTTTCGATTCATGCCTAAAACCTAAAGCGTATACGGCCAAAACCGCTTCAATTTAAGTCTTGAAGATACCGTCTGGAATACTGGAACGAACCATCGAGAATTTCTATCTGAAATTTAGCCTCGGCATACATTAACTCTTGGCTATGTAATTAGTTTTTGTGCAAGGGTTAAATGCAGCTATCCTAAATAGGATATGAAAACAATTTGACGTCGCTACATCCTTGGGAGCTACAGTGCCTTGTTTTTGAATAAGAAAAGTCCAATATCAAGCAAATGCAATATCGACGAAAAAAATCTATTTTAATTATACATTTAATTCTTTTTAACAAGAATCAAAAATATTTTGGAGGGTAAAACTCGTACGATTTTGGACTGTATACACAAGTTGGTACTGTATACATTTTTACACTCAACTATATATTAAAAAAAATCACATAACTTCAGAAAAAATTTGAATTTTTAGCTTTGTGCAGCTCTAAAAGTTTGTAACGCCGCGAAATATTGGTCCTAGACCCACCTTTAAGTATACCGATCGTCATATCTCGACTAGCTGAGTCGATCTATACATGTGTGTCCGTCCGTCCGTCCGTCCGTCCGTCTGTCCATTATAATTTGTAAACACGATACAGGCCACAGTTATAGACCAATCTTCACGAAATTTTGCATGTAGAATGGGTTCTGGCCAATGAGATCGGTTAATATTTAGGGGACGAAATGGACCAAAAACTTTATTTTTCTTAGATTTTCTGGTCTCTCATGGGGGCGCAGTTATGGTCCAAGCATCACGAAATTTTACATGGAGAAGGGGATTGGGCCAAAGAATAAGCATGCCTGTTTTGATAAAGATCGGTCAATATTTAGCGGGTCAAATGAACCCTGACTTTTGTGTGAAAATTGACAAAATTTTTATTCTATGGCGTATATGTTTGTCCCTGAAGGACCTAGACCCGAGAAGTTTTAGTGTGTTCAAGATGAGTGGTTGACCTTTAAATTTATTCTAATTATATGGTCGTATGTACTCAGATGTGGGAGTTACACTTAAATATTTACAGGTGCTTACGTATTCAGACATTATTTAGTAACCCAATACCACACAAGAGGGCGGAAATATAGCTTTGAAAATTTCCATGAGATTCCAGTTATGGCCTATAATTTTCGGTGATGATCACATAATAATTTTGGGATGGAGTCGACCGAAAACTTAACTTTTTGTGCTATTTTTTTTTTTGACTCAATCTGTAGGCCGCAATTGAAAGCCCAACATCACAACATACCCCACGGTAAAGAGAATCTGGACAAGTACAGCCCTCATCAACTAAATATTGCTAATATTTGTTGACCTTTAGTCGGGTGTCTAGAGGGTGCAAAGACGCAAAGTTAGATTTTCGTGGAAGTTGTGTAGGGTATTATATGGTCGGCCCCGTCCGCCTATACTGCCCCGCTCACTGGTTTAGATGTTTCTTTTCTTTTCCTTTCTTTTCATAATCAGATCTTAACATGTGTAATGCAAAAAATATATTTTCTCGATTTTAATTTTTTAAGATTTTCAATGGGCTGGTAAATCAATACCAATGCTTGTTAAGGTTTGTAACTATGCACATATATATTTGAAGATTTAGAAGAGAAGAAAAATAATTTACAAAATTTGTTTTTATTGCGTTGTTGTTTTTTTATAATTAAAGAAAAGTCCTTATTTTTGATGGAGGGCTTGATAACTCCTCACTGGAACATCGGAATCCGAAAATTCCAACGGTGTTAGCAAGAGTACATGTCTGGCTCTCGTATGAACTAGGATTATTGACTTCTCTCTAAAATTAACAAAATGGCGGACCTTTGATAAAATATTTTTGGAAAAACGCCAATTTTTGACCAAAACCCAAGTTAAAAAATAAGGAAAATCTTCACCGATTGCCTTTATCCTAGTTCATACGAAAGCTATACACTCACAGAGAAATGTGTAAAAATTTGGAATCGATTGGGTTATTAGTTTTTGAGTTATGGTGCCCGCCATTCGCAGAAGAGAAAAACGCGTTTAACGTTTGAGAAGCCCTTTAGCCGTCACTTAAATCCGCTCTATCTTCAAGAGTTCTTGAAATTTTCACTGTAAAGGCATTCTTGAATTAGTGTAGAATTGAATTAAATCAAAAAAATTTTTGACCCCGAGAATGGGGGTCCCCTTAAAACATTTTTTTGCCTGTGGACAACATTAATAATGATTCTCAATTTTATTTAAAAGTGTTTTGATTTAATTATGGTTTCTGGAAAATTATCTCCTCATATAAACTCCGTATTATAATGTCCCGTATAATACTTCTATATACTAAATGTTATAATTTTATTAATTTACAGAATTGTTAACTATGAACTTTTCTCAGTTGTTCTATACCATTTCCTCCCCATTACTACTTTAGAAATAATCCCTGAAGCATTTTTATTATCAATACATTTCTAACTAATGAAATGTGTATTTTTTATTTCTTTTTTCCATTTATTTCAATACCAAAAATAAAAAACAAAACAAAAAACGTATATCCCACACCGTTCATCACTTACAACTAACTATGAAACTATTTAAACTGATTAATCGTTTATTTTCGCCACAGAACAAATTGTGTAATGGCTGCAAATGAATGGAATGAAAAACTTTTTAATAAAATATGGGGTGCACTCTTATTAAAAGTAACCGCATTGCTCATAAATATTTTTAATGTTGAAACATTTAAACCAAACGACTTTCGTCGACAACAAAAACAAAAACAACAGCCAGCAACTGAACACAGAACCACTAGCATCAGAAAATAAACGGCCCAGAAAAAAAATACATTGGAAAACACACAATAAAATCGTAAAAAGTGAAGCTCAGCTACAAAATAACAAAAAAAAAAAAAAAAAAAAAAAAAACAAGAAATGCACAGCAAACCATTTCAAATGTGTGGTAATAATTCTTTCGGCTGCAACACATCCAATTGCCTTGATTCTGTTACCAACGAGGCAACCATCCATTTCATCCATTCTATGCGTCGAAAACACTCACACACTACCCAGATCCATTTAGAGGTCGGGGAACTGTGGCGGTAAACAAGTTGCAACGAACGACCGACCGACAGACCAAAGGAACGAACTGCCGTCTCTTGGAGAATAGAAACAGAAGTAACAAAACGATAACGATATTTTGAACTTTTAGATCGTTATTCAATTTTCCAAAACAGCAATTGGCGTTGTTAAACAACTTTTTGGGCTGTAACGTCTTGCATTGGGCGCTCACATACACAGTAGCAGAAATACTCTCGAAGAGGAAAATATATTCGTCGTACATTATTTTGTTGTTGTTGCTACTGCTGTGGTACCATTGAAATAGCAAGTTGCACACATTGCCTGTGGCAGTGCCACAACAACTCGAACTGATTCTGTTCTAGCGATTTCTGCTGATAACAAGAACAACAGATTTCAACTAACTTACACACGCTTACATTAGTTACAAACACACACACACACACACTTATATACATACACATGCATAGTAGTACCATTCACATATGCCAAAATTACACATTGTGCCTGATACAAATATCCGCATAATGTTTACAATCATACATGGCACATTTTGTCACAAACACAAACAAATGAAGGGACGAACTAACACAAATTCGCATACATATTTGTACTTACATATCATTTGTGTTAGTGTGTCTGCGTTCGACTGTGTCACACTAAAACATCAGTGATTTTCGTTCTTTTCTCAAAAACACTATTTGGGCGGCCGCGTCTACGCTTTTCAACATTTTCCCCAGATTTATTTGTATGTTTGACTGTGTGTATGTATTTGTATATTCGAAATCTATGGGCTTGCACGGTGGGCAAAATTCAAACTTCAAAGTATAGAATATCTCCATAAAATCTTTGGGTGAGACTTGAATATATAAAAAAAAACAGTCAGCGGAGCAGTATAGTCGGACGGGGCCGACCATATAATACCCTACACAACTACCATGGAACTCTAACTTTCTGCAGAACTTTATTCCAAGAATGGGCAATATTTCGCGATATTTGCACCATCTTAACCGATTAGAGGTCAATAGCTCCTATTTCTTGCCATGACATCTATTTCGAATTATGTTTTATTTCATAATACCCAATTTTTTTCATTCTACACAGAAAGGACTTGGTTGACTTGACCCGCTGAATAGTGGCAGATCAGTACAAAAGCCCATCAAATTAGTTGGCCAGATTCATTCTCCAGTGTAATATTCTGCTTATAATTGTGGCATATAGATCGACTTGAAAAAACACAATAAAAACAAGTTTCAGTCCACTTCATCCCAAAATTATTATTGTCCTTGACCATAACCGGAACCTCTTGGAAATTTTAAAAGCGATCAGCTCTATATTTCCGCCCTACATTGTGGTAAAGGATTACTAAATAATATCTGAATACCTAAGCAACTGTAAATATTTAAGTGTAACTCTCATATGCGAACACATACCACAATATAGTTGCTATCAATTTAAAGGTCAAAAACTTCTCTTGGATATACTATCAATTTCTCAGGTCTATGTCCTTCAGGAGTAAATATATATGCCATAGTATACAAATTTTGTAATTTTTCACACAAAAGTATGGGTCTATTTGACATGCTAAGTATTGACCGATCTTTATGAAAACAGGCATGCTTATTCTTAGACCCGATCCCCTTCTCCATGCAAAAATACGCGATGTTTGAACCATAATTGCGGCCTCTGTTGAGACCATAAATTAAGACAAAAATAATGTTTTTGGTCCATTTCAATACCTAAATATTAACTGATTTTTTCCAAAAACAATAGGGGTCTTCATTGGGCAGAACCCATCCTACATGCAAAATTTCGTGAAGATTGGTCCATAACTGTGGCTTGTATCGTGTTTACAAATTATAATGGACAGACGGACGGATGGACACACATGTCTAGATCGTCCGACGGACGGACGGACACACATTTCTAGATCGACTCAGCTAGATGAGATATGACGATCGGTATACTCAAAGGTGGGTCTAGGACCAATATTTCGCTTCGTTACAAACTTTTGGGGCTGCACAAAGCTATAATACCCTGACAACATAGTTGTGTAGGGTATAATTAAACGTTGTTAAGTTTGGCAGGCTCAAACTTTTTATGTCCAAAAAATCGGCAAATATAATTTCCTGAAACCTATGCAAAATTCGAATATTAAAGTATGACCAAAATTAAAAAGATGAACATATAATGACAATTGTCTTTGAGTGAGTTTTTGAACCTCGAGAACGGAAAAAAATAAATTATGATAACATTGTCTTAAAAAGTGGTTCTAGTACCCTAAAGATGTATAATGGAAGGAATAATTATATGTGGGATATAGTAAACAGTGTATATGTTTTTAAGATTAAACCGAAATACAGCCACTTCGGATGGACAATGGGTGTAGATCTTAAAAATATTGAAAATGATTTGAGAGAAATTGATTTACACTTTGAGAACCGCGTATAACAATTACAGCGACTTTGGTTGGGAAATGCGACTAGGGCCTTTAAAATCCTAAGCAGATCGTGAAGGTGGTAGTCTCTATTTATATTAGGTTGGGGGAAAATATTCATTATTTAATGGCTGTACTGATAGATTTCTCGTAATAAATAAAAATAAAAAATAACATATAAAACTAATGGATTTCTTTTTCCTCAAACTAATATATATTTTTTAACAGGGGTCTCAGAACTCAAGGTGCAAATGACAACATTTTTTGGTTTGTAAAGGGTCGGCTATATATTTGACAATTGTCTACCAGTTTTCTGTCTTTCTTTTTATTTCTAGAAACCCTCCTCGAATGTACAAACTATTGTTGGAGAAACGTAAATGACAAACCAGTGAGCAGGGCAGTATAGTCGGACGGTTCCGACCATATGATACCCTACAAAAGTACCACAAAAAGCAAACTTTCTGCGGTTCTATATTCTGAGCCTGGACAATATTTCGTTATATTTGCGCCCTTTTTACTGATTATAGAACAACAACTCCACTTTCTAAGCCTGGATTATTTTCCAATTTTCTTTTTCTTGAAGTGAATTTTTACGCCATAAAATAAAATAAAAAAATGGTCACTTTAGGTTTTGGTTGATTTGACCCTTGGAATATTGACCGATCATCCCCATCACCTTGTAAAATATGTGATGATCTGCATATAATAATTGCCTCTAGAGCGATTAGAAAATCTGACAAAATTAACGTTTCCGGTTTATTGTGGTAATAATTCTTTCGGCTGCAACACATCCAATTGCCTTGATTCTGTTACCAACGAGGCAACCATCCATTTCATCTATTCTATGCGTCGAAAACACTCACACACTGCCCAGATCCATTTAGAGGTCGGGGAACTGTGGCGGTCAACAAGTTGCAATGAACGAACGTCCGACCGAAGGAACGAACTGCCGTCTCTTGGAGAATAGAAACAGAAGTAACAAAACGATAACGATATTTTGAACTTTTAGATCGTTATTCAATTTTCCAAAACAGCAATTGGCGTTGTTAAACAACTTTTTGGGCTGTAACGTCTTGCATTGGGCGCTTACATACACAGTAGCAGAAATACTCTCGAAGAGGAAAATATATTCGTCGTACATTTTGTTGTTGTTGTTGTTGCTACTGCTGTAGTATCTGCATATAATAATTGCCTCTAGAGCGATTAGAAAATCTGACAAAATTAACGTTTTCGGTTTATTGCACCACCTGAATGAAATCTCAACTTCACCGAAAACTATAAGCGTCGCCCTTGACCATACTCGGAACTTCATGTACAATTTCAAAGCGATCCTCTTATGGAGTAATAGTAAATTTATCAGAGTACATACAGCCATATCATTCGTATCAATTTGAAGGTCAACAACTTCTCTTGAATATACCATCAACTTCTCGGCTATATGTCCTTCAGGAGCGAATATATACGCCCAGAATAATTTTTCACACAAAAATCAAGGTCCATTTGACCCGCTAAATATTGACTGATCTTTATCAAAACGGGTATGCGTATTCTTTGGCCCGATCCCCTTCTCCATGTAAAATTTCACGATGTTCGGACCATAACTACAGCCTCTGTAGCGACCAGAAAAACCGACAAAAATTAAGTATTTGGTCCATTTCATCCCCTAAATATTAACCGATCTTTACCAAAAACAATAGGGGGTCTTCAGTGACAAGAACCCATCCTACATGCAAAATTTCGTGTTTACAAATTATAATGGACAGAAGGACGGACACACATGTCTAGATCGTCTCAGCTAGTCGATATATGACGATTTCGCGGCGTTACATACATTTCGGGCTGCACACCCTGACAACATAGTTGTGTAGGGTATAATTACAGCAGATTCGGTTGGGAAATGAGACTTAAACTAAAAGGGTCGTGAAGGTGGTAGTCTCTATTTGTTTTATATTATACACTACACAACTACGTTGTCGGGGTATTATAGCTTTGTGCAGCCCCAAGAGTTTGTAACGCCGCAAAATATTGGCCCTAGACCATATTTACAGGTGCTTACGTATTCAGATATTATTTAGTAACCTATTACAACACTAGAGGGCGGAAATATAGCGCTGATCGCTTTGCAATTTTCTATGAGGTTCGGATTATGGTCAATAACAACGCCTATAATATTCGGTGATGATCAGATAACAATTTCGGGATGAAGGGGGCCGAAAACTTTTTTGCGATTTTTTACGAGTCGATCTATATTCCACAATTATAAACCGAAAGTCACAACACAACCTACGGTGAAGGGAATATGGACAAGTAATTAGAAGGACTGTACTGAATATTAGTAATATTCGGAAAATATATCAGTGTAAGGAAAAGGTGCTGTTGACCTCTAATGGGGCATGAGGGTGCAAATATCACGAAATATTGGCCAGGCTCGGAATAAACACTAGCAAAAAGTTAGAGTTCCGTGGTAGTTGTGTACGGTTTCGTATGGTCGGCCCCGTCCGACTATACTGCTCCGCTCACTGGTTTGTTTTGTAATTTCTATCACTTTTTGTCCTCCTTCCAATTTTAGAACTCGTCTTCGAATTTAATTAGGGATTTGTATTGAATTGAATTAGCTTCATGCGAAATTTAAAAATTGTCAAATGTCTGACTCCGGGAACAAGCTGAGGGATTGTTTGTGGTGATGTGAAACAGATTCAAATCGAATACTCCGATACCATTATATAGTATATCAGAGCACCTTTCAAAGTTTTGCCATTTTGTGGTCGCCCGAGCGAGATATGTATAAAGTATAAATAAAGATAAACCCCGGATTTTGATACTAGGAATATTTACGTTATATTTTCCACCCGAATTGGCAGTCATGTAGAATTTCTAAATTTTAGAATATATCCACCTTTTTGTACGGCCTTGTGGTAATGTAAAAACCGATTTTTGTGCGGATTTGACGGTAATTTGGCACACTTCTCATGAAAATGCATATAGTCAGGTTCAAAATTTTCAGCTCCGCATATGTAAGTGTTTTTTTTTTTTTTTTTTTTGAATAGATATTATATATTAGAAGGCATCTCCTCATTTGTATATTGCTAGTATTTCTTCGTGTTTTACTGTTTTTTCTTCTCCAATTGGGCTAGATATTACTTGAAATACATGCACAGAAGTAAATACATACACGCAATGAACAAAAACATCTTATATCTGTTTAATTTTAAATACATCGCAAACAGATATCGAAAATCATTTATCTACATAAACTTTATTACCTATAGGCACACAGTAACGTATACAAGCTGCATGGTGTACAGTATTTGTTTAATAGGGTGCAGATTGTTTGTTGCAGTTGTTAGGACCCAGCTAAATGATCTGTATATTATACCAAACTGACAGGACAGAATAAAATGCTAGCAGATCCCTTCATTCAGTTACCTTTGTTTATGTTATTATTGTATTAAAATGCAGCATCGGATTTTTGAAAGCATATGTATTATGGACTTGTCTTCGTATATATTTTTTTTAATACAATATTTTTTTTAAAGCCCCTCTGGTAAAGGGTTATTGTGGCACAACCAAATACATATATAGTCCAACCCCTTCTTGTTGTGATATATCACAAATTATTTGTGGCCAATTAGTATGAGGTCAGTGGCATTAGCTATATAACACATACCAACACATACAGTACTATATATTTGTAGTAGTATATCACAATATATGGTACAATCTGGATTGTTTGTTGCAGGAGAAGAACATTGCCTATTTGGGCATTGCCTTTAAAATGTCACTTTTCACCAACATTCTTCCGACTACATTTGTTCTCGTCGAACTTAACTCGGACTCAGTTGCTCGTATGTTTGTTAAGGATGGCGGCAAGTTAAAGAACAATACAATGCAATTACATCTGTCAACCGACATAAATTATTGATAGCCAATATTAATTACTACAGCCTTAAACATTTATTTTAGCACGTATGGTTGCTCATTAACAGTTTTTAATGTAATGTAAGTGTGTGTGTGTGTATGTATTTCTTTGAAGAATAAGTACACAGTAACTGCCGTTATTTTTCAGGATTTTATGTCGTTGTGCATAGGCTCATAGTTAATTTTGAGGATAAATTGAGAATTACTTTTCTGTCACAGCCACATAGCGTACTTGTCGATTTCAATTTTTTCAAGCGGCTGGTAAATGGACGTGTATTACATTGAAGACATGTATAAGCACATGAAGGTTTAAGGATAAGAAAATAAATTGATTTGATATTATTATTGTTGTTGTGTAGTAGTTTTTGTAATTAGGTTAGGTGAGGTTGAAAAGAGGGGTGGATGATACCACCACATGTCCAATATGAGAAGTACATACACTTTAGCCATATGAGGCCTGTTGTGCGCTCTAGATGTGCGGAGAAAGTACAAATCAAGAATTAGTGAAAGTGTATATTATAAAGAAAAACATTTGTGTTCGATTCCCTATGAATTCCGTGTTTTTTGCGAACTCCTTCAGTCTTATTCGAATTTATTCAAACTTTAACTGCATTATCAGGCCGAATTTATTTTTAAAATTATACCCTACACAACTATGTTGTCAGGGTATTATAGCTTTGTGCAGTTCCAAGAGTTTGAAATGCCGCGAAATATTGGTCCCAGACCCACTTTTAAGTATACCGATCGTCATATCATATGTGTCCGTCCGTCTGCCCAATTTAATTTTTAAACACGATACAGGAAACAGTTATGGACCAATCTTCACGAAATTTTGCATATAGTTCTGTTTTTGGTAAAGATCGGTTAATATTTAGGGGATGAAATTTTTGTCGGTTTTTCTGGTCGGTCTAGAGGCCGCAATTATGCCTGTAACGTCGCGAAATTTTGCATGGAGAAGTGGATCGGGTCAAAGAATAAGCATGTCTGTATTGATGAAGATCGGCTAATATTTTACGGGTCAAATGGACCCTGACTTTTGTGTGAAAAATTACAAAATTTGTATTCTATGTATATATTTACTCTTGAAGGAAATAGACCCCAGAAGTTGATAGTATATTCAAGAAGTGTTTGATCTTTAAATTTATATCAATTATATGGTTGTGTGTACTCGGATGTGGGACTTACACTTAGGTTAGGTTGAAAAGAGGGGTGGATGATACCACCACATGTCCAACATGAGAATGACATAAACTTAAGCCATATGAGGCCTGATGTATATTATAAAATAAAACATTTGGGTTTGATTCCCTATGAATCTAGGAATTCCGTGTTTTTTGCGAACTTCGTCAGTCTTTTCCATTCACACCCCCCCAGATCGCTTAGTCCGTGACGAGTGTCATTTCCCAAGAATTGTCTCCGAAGGCATGTAAGTGCTGGGCAATGGCATAGGAAATAGAGTTGTTCTATCTAGTTCAGTTAGCTGATCGCTCTTTTTAGTTCAGCTCTTTTGACTGAACTAGTTCGTTCTTCTATTTCAGTAGTTCAATCGTTCACAATTAAGCTATTTTATTCAGCTGTCGTTTTACTCCGGTCGTTCTTTTAATAGTTCATGGCTCTCCGAATCGTTCAGTTGCTAGTTTGTGTTCTTGGAAGATTGTGAGGTGTGAATGAAAACAATTTTAAAATTTTGTTTTATTTATGATGAGGATATTATATAGTAAAATTTTAGAACAGTTTATGGGGATCTATAAGGTGTGGATTTTTAGGGAAAAGTTTCAGAATTATTGAAAAATTTCTTGCGGGCATAAATAATAAAACGCTCACATTTGAACTAAAAGGAACGATTATTCCAGTTCGTTCTTTTAATGAACTAAAAGGAACGACTTTGAAAGTCCTAGTTCAATCGGTCTTTTAAGTGAATCGTTCATTTGAACTAGTTCGTTCGTGAACTGTACAACTCTAATAGGAAATGTTCCAGCGTATCACTGTCTTCCCCACACGTTCTGCACTCGTTACTTCCTTCGCATCCAATCTTGAGTAGATGTGCCTTCTGGCCGAGGTGTCGCGTCAGGGAGTTACACTTAAATATTTACAGCTGCTTGCCCATTTAGATATAATTTTTGTAATCTATTACCAAACTAAAGGGCGGAAATATAGATTCCCAATTCCCAAATTTCCCATAGGGTTCCAGTTATGGTCAAGGACAAGGCTTATAACTTTTTGGTGATGATCGGATAATAATTTTGAGAAGAAGTGAACCGACAACTTTTTTGTGTTTTTTCGAGTTGATCTATAGGCCACAATTTAAAGCCGAATTTTACAACTCAACCCACGGTGAAGGGTATCTGGACAAGAAATTAGAAGGGCTGTACTGGATATTAGTGGTATTTGTTTACCTCTAGTCGGTCTAGAGGGTGCAAATATCGCGAAGTATTACCCAAGCTCAGTATATAGAACCACACAAAGTTAGATTTTCCTGGAAATTGTATACTGCTCCGCTCACTTATATATGTTGTTTTAAATTAGTTCAGATGAATCTAAAGCTGCAATATACATTTCCACCAATCATGTGTATCATAGGGAGCACGTACTAACATTGAGACAAGAATGTGCTGTTTGATTTTTTCCCTGACAGTTTTCGTTGAATTTGAATGTTTGGCCAAAATATCCATATGTATTTCTACCCTACACAAATATGTTGTCAGGGTATTATAGCTTTGTGCAGCCCCAAGAGTCTGTAATACCGCGAAATATTGGTCCTAGACCCACCTTTAAGTATACCGATCGTCATATCTCGACTAGCTGAGTCGATCTAGACATGTGTGTCCGTCCGTCCGTCTGTCCATTATAATTTGTAAACACGATACAGGCCACAGTTATGGACCAATCTTTACGAAATTTTTCATGTAGTATGTGTTCTGACCAATGAAGACCTCTATTGTTTTTGATAAATATCGGTTAATATTTACGGGATGAAATGGGCCAAAAACTTTATTTTTGTCTGATTTTCTCGTCGCTCCAGAGGCCGCAATTATAGCCCGAACATCGCGACTTTTCACATGGAGAAGGGGATAGGGCCAAAGAATAGACGAGCCTATTTTAATAAAGATCGGTCAATATCTAGCGGGTCAAACGAACTTCGACTTTTGTGTGAAAAATTTCAAAATTTGTATTCTATGGCGTATATATTTACCCCTGAATGATATAGACCCCCCATTCTCGGGGTCAAATTTTGTTTGATTTAATTCGAATCTACACTAATTCAAGAATGTCCCTACACAATTTAAAGTTAAAATCTCAAATCTCAAGAACTAGCCGATTTATTGTGTCAGCATCAAGTGACGGCTAAAGGGCTTCTCAAACTTTAAACGCGTTTTTCTCTTTTGCGAATGGCGGGCACGATAACTCAAAAACAAATAACCCAATCGATTCCAAATTTTTACACGTTTCTCTGTGAGTGTATAGCTATTGTATGAACTAGGATAAAGCCAATCGGTGAAGATCTTCCTTATTTTTTAACTTGGGTTTTGGTCAAAAATCGGCGAATTTCCAAAAATATTTAAATTAGTGACAATAGAAATTGTCATAGACTTCCTAATGACTTTGTATCCTGACCCCCTACTGACATCATCCTAAGAAGACATGTGTGCAGTAAAACAATCGCCACCCTTGTCTGTGTATTGCAATTAACCTAACCTAATAGCTTGCTTAACACCTGTATCTCTATTACCTCCATTGTTTAAGTAAATCTTTCGAAAACGAAAATTTTGTACGAAAAACCGAAAATCTGTTGTTAACAGTAATTGATTTGATGCTATTGAAAGTTAATTAACTTCCTTGTTATTCGAGATTTCCTTAGATTATCTTGTTTCCTTTGATATTAAGACCCAAAACAATAGCTAGCTTCAGGCAATGCAAAAAAATAAAATAAAAATACGACGAAAGAAAATAAAAGTTAAATAACGAAAACAAAAAGAAAATACTGCATTTGTCATTGTCTGCAACAGGAATGAGCATGGGGAGGTGGAAATAGAATACTACTCAAGGAAATTAGTACTTTTTAAGAAGAAGAAGAAAACATGAAATTGAAAATAACATGCAGCGTAATTAATGCAGTTGCCCTCAAGGAAAAGTAAAACAAATCTTTGCATCTTTTCCGATAACGCCAACCATTCTAGCATGATACGTACATAAAGAAAGAAAATTGGAATTTTCCAGATAAGCTGCAGATAATAACATAATTGAAATTGACAGAGATATTTGAAAGAAATGTTCTCAAAATAAAACAAAAACAAAAAACCCTTAGGGACGTATTAAAATTACATGGTATTAAAATAAAATATATATATTTTTTTAATTAATGTTAATTACTGTGTTTGAAGGTAATCGGAAATTTGTTACAATTTTACATCGAATATAAATGTCACTTTAACATTTATATTGGCAAGTTAAGATAACATTATTACTATTGTAACATTTTACGTTGCAAAAGCAGCATGAAAAAGGCCAAAGTCGGACGGGGTCGACTACATGATACTCAACCTCATTTGGGGTGAAACCTGATGCGCTGTACAAAATTTTGTTTCAGTTGAATATTGGAGAACTATTATGTGATCGAAGGAATGTTAACTGCAGGCCATATCTCAATATCAACCGACTTTTCACAAATTTCAATAGGATGCGTCCGTCGGCTGTGTCAAAATTTAATCTCAATTGGGTCATAAATGCGACCTGCTGAAGGCAATAATATCTGAACAAAATGATAGACGAACAGCCCATAATCGACTCAGAATGTGTTTTATGTACAGCTTCAAAAGTAACTATAGACTATCTCGTTTTCCCATTGCATGTTACAAACACATACACAAAGACATAATATCCTGTACCACAATACGGCGTAGGGTATACTATTAAATGCTCATTAACATTCATTAATAGATAATCCCTTTGGGTAAAGCAAAAAAATAATATGTCACACGGTAATTAATTGCCATCAGATGTATAGTTTATGACAATTGTAACTGGCAGATACTGATATTTATAATAATTAATTTAAAAACAAATCATTTTTGCAAAAAAGTCATTTATTAAATTTATAAACTGCAATTTATACAATTTATTTTTTAAATGTAGAACACGAAATTATGAATTTCAGATATAGTTCTAACACTACAGGTTCTAAATGGATAGAACATTTCATTGGAAAAATTCCCATATTTGCCATTTGTTTTCGAATTCGGATAGGTTTCAAATTTTGACAATTGCCACGACGATTCGGTTAAAGGTGCTTTCATATTTAGGGGTATTGCATAATAATTTCGTCTATCATATTTTCAACTTTCAAAGTAATGTCAAATTTCCTTTTTGTTTTATACGTTATATCCACATATACGTTTTCATCGTTAAAAATATATATCCCAGATAAAAATCTGTGCCTATTATGGCCTCACACTTGAAATTATTTTAATTGGAAACCAAAATATGTTTTTAGTAGTTGGCATTGCATTTCGAATTTAATTGAATAAAGTTAAATTCATAATTTCCTATTAAGAGGGTAGTTGGTTAAATACTGAAAATATTGCAGATACTTGATATCAAAAATAAAATATTGGAAATTATAGATATAAAGAATTAGGGGAAATCAGCTAAGGAGGAATTGTCCGGCTTTATGATATTAGTTCACATACAGATTTTTCACCGATTGACAAAACATTTTGCACACCGCCCCGAATTGAAGCTAGCGGTAAGATTTTGTTTAAAATTGATTTTCCTAAAATCAGACTTCTGTGACTGAGGTATTTATTTTCTATAAGAACAAATAAGACCTCAGTATCTTTTTTCTATAGATAAAAAAGAGATATAAACCAGTAAGGAAAGTAGTAAAGTCGTACTGGGCCGACTACACCACTTTTGGTATATTCTACATATGTATCCTAACAGACGACGCGTTTTTTATATGTCTATATCTAAAACGATTTCAGGAAAACTTACCAAAGACTAAAGATTAACAAAACGTACTGATGTAATATAACATCAGTACGTTTTGTTAATCGGCCTAACTATGCATCTTTTCACGAAGCTTAGCAACATCATTATAGACTTAATTCAGTACCCTATACTAAAATTCGTGCAAATCGAAAGATATATGCGACTTTGGTGCACCAATTACATAAAATCCGACGAATCATTCTCCATCTTATTCATTGCTCTGTACCAAATAAATCAAAAGATTTCCATGGAATTTAGTGGACTATTTACCTAAAATCGGGCGAAGCTATTTGTACGCTGTGCCAAATTTCGTGCAAATCGAAAGATATATAGGGACTTTGGTGCACAATTTACCTTAAATCGGACGAAAATATATATGGGAGCTATATCTAAATCTGAACCGATTTTTCCCAATTTCAATAGGGTTCGTCATTGGGCCAAATAAATGAGCTGTGCCACATTTCATCCAATTCGAATCAAAAATGCAACCTGTATTTGTTTACAATTTACCATGGACAGCCAGACGGACGGACGGACATGCATAAATCGACTCAGAAAGTGATTCTTTGAATATTCTCAAAAGGAACCAGGGGTCTATCTCGATGATTTTTGCCTGTTACAAACATATGCACAAAGACATAATACCCTGTACAACAGTGTGATGAAGGGTATAAAAAACAGATATAAAGAACAAAAATATTTGTTCTATATAAAGAATCATACCTCTGATATTCTTACTATAGAAAAACTTTAGATTTCAGTGATTTCTATATGACATAATTATTTATTGAAAACATGCTTAAATTCATTTATCGATTTGAGGCGGACATAATTTCCGATCACAGGCGATACCAAAAATACCCACGGCATTTGGTATGAACTAGGATTATCACGTCGATCACAAACTTTGTTAGAAAATAAGGAAAATCGGGAGCGATTACATTTATCCTACACTAGCATATGCCCAATACATCGTTAGCGAATGTGGGAAATAATTAAACATGTACTAACATAATGTTTTATTTTCATAGAATACTGCATATAACAGAAAAACTAAGCAATCCACACATTAATATCGACAATAAATTAAACTAATTAATAATAATAAATTAAACTAATTAATTAAACTAAATTTCATGATTCGAGCTCTGAAGGTTCACACTAATCCATTATTTCCATAAGCTTCCTGCATACCCTGATCCTACACTCTCACAATGATTTACAATTCAAATCCAACTCTATAGATTCACCCACAATTTAAATTGTACTAAATTTATTACACAGTAGTACGAGTTTCCAAAACTTCATACTTAACCCAAAACCGACACCACCACAGTAATCCTAAATCCATGTTTCAGGATTCAAACTCTATCGGTTCATCCACAATACAAATTGTACCAAATTTATTACACAGTTGTACCAATTTCCAAAACTTCCTACATACCCAATCCTACGCCTCCACAGGGATCCCTATTCAAAATTTCAGGAATCCAACTACATCGCTTCGCCCACAATGTAAATTGTACCAAATTTTGTACACATTAGTACAAATATGTGGGAAGTTTTCCCACATATCTCAATCTTACACCGCAACAGTAAAATTCAAATGGTACCATATTTAGTACCAGTTAGTACCCATAAGTATTAATTTCTTAAACTAAATCCTGACCCCAATCCTACACCCCTACAGTGATCCCGCGTCCAAATTTCATTGTTCCCGCTCTATCGGTTCACTCAAATCCAAATTGTACCAATTATAGTACGATTTAGTAAAAAAAAATCCAAAACTACGTACATATCTCAATCCTACACTACGACGTTAATGTTAATTTCAAATTGCAGGATTCCAGCCCGATTTGTACCTACAAATGAAATTCGTTGCACCATATAGTACTTTTCGTAAACATGAGCACACGCTTTCGAAACCATCTCCTTAAATAGATCCTACATCTCAACCCTAATTCGCATACCAAATTTCAAATTTTTTAGCTTTATCCATTCTATGCTACAAAATTGTACCACATTTTGTACATTGTTGTACTTTTCGCATACTTATAGTTTGAATGTCCAAAAATCCTGTTCTATATCCATGCTACACTCCATCAGTGACCCTCATTTAAAATTTAAGAGTTCTAGCTCTACCGTTCCGCCAAATACAAATCGTATCACATATAGTACGAAAAGTACTATTTTCGTACCGTTCTAGTACGAATTTCTGTTACTTTTGGATCCAGAGTGACCCTCACCAAAAATTTCAAAATTCTAGCTTTCGCCGTTTCGTCTGGGCGTTAATGAATCGTTAAGTCAGTCAGTATTATTTCTTTTACTTTATATTTATACAACGAGATATAATTTGGAGCTGATTGGATTAATAGTTTTTGAGTTATCGTGGTCGCCATTAGTCAAGCACTGTTTGAAAAAAAAAACGCGTTTAAAGTTTGAGAAGCACTTCTGCCATCGCTTGATACTGACAAAATAAGTCGGCTATACCTTTGTGAGTTGTTGAGATATTTACTTCAAAATTTGAAGCGACATTTTTGAGGTAGTGTAGTTTCGACTTAAGGGGACCCCGCCTCCCATTCTTGGTGTCAATTTTTTTATTTAATTCGAATCTACTCTAATTCTAGAATGTCCCTACAAAATTTCAAGTGAAAATCTCAAGTACTCTTGAAGATATAGCCGATTTATTGTGTCAGCATCAAGTGACGGCAAGAGTGATTCACAAACTTTAAACGCATTTTTCTCGAAGTAAATGGCTGGCACGATAACTCAAAAACTAATAATCCAATCGGTTTCACATTTTGACACGTTTCTCTGGGAGTGTATAGCTCTCGTAGGAACTAGGAGACAGTCAATCGGTGAAGAACTTCCTTATTTTTATACCCTACACAACTATGTTGTCAGGGTATTATAGCTTTGTGCAGGCCCAAAAGTTTGTAACGCCGCGAAATATTGGTCCTAGACCCACTTTTAGGTATACCGATCGTCATATCTCGACTAGCTGAGTCGATCTAGACATGTGTGTCCGTCTGTCCATTATAATTTGTAAACACGATACAGGCCACAGTTATGGACCAATCTTCATAAAATTTTGCATGTAGGATGGGTTTTGGCCAATGAGGACCCCAATTGTTTTTGGTAAAGATCGGTTAATATTTAGGGGATGAAATGGACGAAATACTTAATTTTTGTCGGTTTTTCTGGGCGCTCCAGAGGTCGTAGTTTTGGTCCGAACATCGTGAAATTTTACATTGAGGCAAAAGAATAAGCATGCCTGTTTTGATAAAGATCGGTCAATATTTAGCGGTTTAAATGGACCCAGACTTCTGTGTGAAAAATTACAAAATTTTTATTCTGGGACGTATATACTTGCTCCAAAAGGACATATACCCGAAAAGTTGATCGTATATCCAAGAGGAGTTGTTGACCTTTAAACTGATACCAATTATATGGTTGTGTGTACTCTGATGTGGGAGTTATACGTAATTAGGTCAAGGTGACTATGTTCATAGTATTAATATTACCCCATTCATTCAGGGGGTGCAATGAACCGAAAACTGTAATATCATATGGTCGGCCCCGTCCGACTATACTGCTCCGCTCACTGGTTTAACTTAGTGTGTGGTAACATTTTCCAAAAAGTCCCGCCATTTTATTAATTGTTGTGCGAAGTCAATAGTTCATACGAGAGCCAGACATGTACTCTTTCTAACACCGTTGGAATTTTCGGATTCCGATGTTCCAGTGAGGAGCTATCATGCCCGCCATCAAAAATAAGGACTTTTCTTTGATCACAAAAAAAATTAACAAAACACCAACAAAAATTTTATGTAAATTATTTTTCTTCCTTTTTAAGGGAAAAGCGTTATCATAACCAATATGATAAATATTCATCTCCGCGTGATTCTTCCCTCTTGATGTTCTAAAATCAAAATTAACGACATTTTTCAAATCGCCCTCCTTACTATGCTAACCATATGCTACTGGAATTTTTAAATATTTTTTGGCACTTTGACCAACAACAAATGATTGTTATGTTTTCTACAACAAGAACAACGATAACAACTAAAACAATCTCAACAGACATTCGGTTTATTGTGTGGATGCACTGATTGCCAAATCGAAATTCGAATTTAGTCGTCTACATACATAAAATGTGAAAGCATACATAGGCATATGTGTCTATGTGTATACCATATATAGTAAAATAAATATTTATATTTATTTTATATATTTTTTTTTTATTTTATTTCAATACTAGATATTTACATTCGATTTTACATATCAAATCCAAGACATGTTGAAAATAAACAATAAATAAAATCAAAAAGTTTGTTTGTGTCTATGTCTTTGCCGTTTGGAAATCCTTTTGGGTGCAAATCGAAAATATCTATCGTGGTATCTTGTGTTGGTATTTACATGTAATTAAATATTTTTTTCCGACTATTTTCCATATGCATACTTTGGATTTTGTTGGTGCAGTTGTTGATGTGATTTTCCACTACTCATTCCCAATTGGTTGGTTGGTTCGTTTGTTTGTTTCTGTTATACATATCCGACAAACATGTGGAAAAAATGTTTTTTGGCAAGAATGTAGAAATGTTGTCTGCATCGAAAAGCGTTTTATTTCTAAATTAAACAAAACTACAACAACACAATATAGAAAGCCAGCCAACATTTACAATTCACCCGGCAACTATATTACAAAATTTAGAATGTGCTGAAATATTTACGATTTTTTTCAAATTATTTAATTTTACAAAAAAGAAAATAATAAAAAAATAAATAACAAAAAATAATAATAAATGAAACAAAATGTATCGATTGGTATGTGTATTTGTATTGAATTTATGATTTAGAAATACCACCTGCTATCATCATTTGACATATATGACAAACTTTTTTGTTTTTTTGAGAAATATCCCACTGTGCACAGAGGAGCATTTAAATTGAATACTAGAAGAATTTGATGGTTGAGCCAAATTGAATGTCTTCTCGTTTTACACAGAAGTGTGCATCTAATCAAATAACACAGTCAGATGCCAGGAAATCTTTTATGCTGTCTTTTTTTAATTGCAAAATAAATAAAAAACCCTGCTTATTAATGGGCACGGGATTTATAAATGTATGGTACTTATATTGACATAGACCTTGATTAAATTGGCTTCAAGACGAAACAATTTATTTTGATACGGACCTAATGTGAACTTTCGAAATATTGAAATAAATTAAACAAAGTGAAGTGAGGTGGTGACAATTTATGATCCATTGTGCCTTGATATTGGAACAAACGGTCAATTACAGCAGCAACTTTAATAACTTCAGTCAATCCATTGATTAAATATTTTATATTGGCGATTTTTTTCAGAGACTTATTTTCTGTTTTTCGTTTTGTTTTTCTTTTTTTATCATTATGATATTTCCATATCTATTATTACTGATAAAACAAACGAAACAAGTACCAGATAATGAAGCTAATTAACTTCGTAAAGGGTAATGCAAATGGATAGAAGTCAGTTATAATAAATACAATTTATTTTGGTTAGAGATGATCAATACTTCTTCGTAGATATTTTCCCATATATTCCGAATACAATTTTAAAAGTTTATTTTCAGAAAAGACAAGAAATTCTTCGCACAGGTGACCAGATAGCCTCCCAAAAGAAGACCGATTGTTTCTCGTGGAGGAACATAAGGTCTCCCAATTGAAACATAGCACTATGGGTAAAAAGTATGATTTTTTGGCATAAAGTTTTTTTCATATTTTGAAATGTAACTGATTTCCTAAATGTAGACACCCATATTAGAAAAAAAAACATTTAATATCAATGCGGGTGGCAACCCTGTTTTTGCTGGCGAGCTTTAAAAGTCAGCAGTTTGAAAGTCACATTGTTTTGGTACAATTGGCCGTAAAAATCAGCTAAGTTCGAGTGCTTGTAATTTGAAAAAAAATTAAAATGTGTAATTATGGAAAACGTTAGTGCAGGTATGTAAAATTAAGACGAGATGCCCTTTTTTTCATATTTGTCTGTTGTTGTAATACTGTGAAATGTTTTGTTTATGTATAACTTTATATAAAATCAATAAATTGTAGTTTTGTTCCGTGGAGTGTAACTTGTGAATGGCAAAGCATTGCAAAAATGTGTAAATGCCAAGTTATTAACAAAAGTGTGTTAATTAATGAGTAACTAGCCTTTTTTGTGCCAACTCGTGTTTTTTACTGATAAACATGTGTTTGCCCATGCAGCGCTTATTGAAAACTAAACATTCAAAATGGCTTAGCAAAAGTATAATTATAGTAATGGATGAGCAGTATGTTTCCTCAAACAAAATAGGTCGCCAAAAATTAAATTATGAACATGCTGCACCTAGGCTAATAAGGAAATTAGCCTCCGAAGTTGCTTCACAAAATACGCTATATCATTGCTGCTACGGTTTCAGCCAAAATATTCAACGACAGAGACATGGCCTTTGTTTTGAATAAAGCAGTCAGTAATGGAAATATAGCCGAAGTAAGGAACAAACATTTTGTTATATGCAGTTATATGAAATAGTACCCCAAATCATATGAAAATTGGTAAGTCATCTTGGGAGCATAAAAAATTATACAAACCAAATTTCACTTCAATAGCTTCATAAACAAAAAAGTTGGGGCAAATCGGCCAGATCGGCTATATGGCAGCTATATCAAATAGTGCCCCAAATCATATGAAAATTGGTAGGTCATCTTGGGAGCATACAAAATGTATACAAACCAAATATCACTTCAATTGCTTTATAAACAAGAAAGTCGGGACAAATCCGCCAGATCGGCTATATGGCAGCTATATGAAATAGTGCTCCAAATCATATGAAAATTGGTAGGTCATCTTGGGAGCATAAAAAATGTATACAAAGCAAATTTCAATTCAATAGCTTTAGAATTAGAGTTTATGCCAAAATAAACGGAAAAACCATAGTGCATAGAATAGCTTCTCCTAGAAGCACAGAGTTATTCTATCGAAAAGCCAGAAGGTCTTATCTGGGAAGAACAAAGTTTTTCTATAGATAGAGGATCATATGATTTTTACGTAGTAGATCAGAAAGTATTCGTGTAAAATACCAAAATTTCACCTAATAGAAGCCTTGTCTATACTAATAAAATAGTAAAGTGATTGTTGACTGACTGACTGACTGATTTAATGATTCATCAACGCCCAGACGAAACGGCTGAAGTTAGAATCATGAAATTTTGGGTGAGGGTCACTCTTGGTCCAAAGGTCGTACTAGTACTAGAACGGTACAAAAAGTCCTAAATGTTATTTGTATTTGGCGAACCGCTAGAGCTAGAACTCTTAACCCTTTGTGGCCCAATGTTGCCCACAGGCAACAAAATGTTTTACAGATTATACTTTATATGCAGCTAGTAGATATGTATTATTTGGACTTCATATGTCAAGACCTGATTATGGACTACACATATCAAAAGAAAAATAAAAAAATCAAAAGTTTGTTAAAGTTATGAGATTTTCAATATAGAGAAGAGGGTAAATTTGTATACAATACTAATTTGTGTATACAGTCCAAATTATTTAAATCGCTTCGTATTCAAATTGTACAAATTCTACCCTCAGAATTATTTTTTGATTCTTGTAAAATTAAATATAGAGAATAATTGAAAATGATTTTTCTGACGATTTTGCATTTGGTTTTCTTGATTTTGGACTTTATTTTTTCCGAAAGAATGTACTGTATCTCCCGAATGCAAGGATATATCGATGTCAAATTTTGTGCATATCCTATTTAGGATAGTTGCATTAAATCTGTCAACAGAAATTTGTTCTAAGTTTGCGGAAAAAAATTCGGGGCTCAAAGGGTTAAATTTTAAATGAGTGTCACTGATGGAGTGTAGAATAAATATAGCAAAGATTTTTTGAACATTAGATCTATAAGTATCCGAAAAGTACTGAAATGTACTAAATTTGGTACAATTTCGTTGCATGTGAATGGATTGAGCTAAAAACTTGAAATTTGGAATGCAAATTAAGGTTGAGAAGTAGGGTCGATATTAGGAGAGTTTGGAAAACGTGTACTAATGTGTACGAAAAATACAATATGGTACTATATTTGGTATAAATTTGATTTGGAGGTACAAATGGAGCTGGAATCTTGAAAATTGAAAGTAACATTACCGTTGGAGTGTAGGATTGCGATATGTATGTAGTTTTGGAAATTGTTTACATGTGTGTACGAAAAGTTCTAAAACGTTCTATAATTGGTACAATTTGGAATTGGGTGAACCGATAGAGCTGGAGCAATGAATTTTGGAGTAAGGATCATTGTAGGGATATAGGATCAGGGTCCGGATTCAGTTTAACAAATTATTACTTATGAACCAATAGAGCTAGAATCTCTGAACCAATAGAGCTAGAATCATGAAATTTGGAGTCAGGATCGCTGTTAGGTTATAAGATTGAAATATGTAGGAAGTTTTTGAAATTTGTACTAATGTGTACTAATTATGGTACCATATAAATTGTGGGTCAACCGATAAAGTTTTAATCCTGAAACTTGGATATAGTATGGCTGTGGAGGTGTAGATTGGGGTATGTAGGAAGTTTTGGAAATTGATACAACTATGTACTAAATTTGGTACAATTTGAATTGCGGGTGCAACAATAGAGTTGGAATCCTGAAACTTGGGTTTAGGATCACTGTTGGGGTGTAGGATTGGGGTATATAGGAAGTTTTGTAATTGGTACTGTTGTGTGCTAAATTTGGTACAATTTAAATTCTGGGTAAACCAATAGAGTTGGAATCCTGAAAGTTGGATTTAGGATCACTGTGGGGGTGTAGGATTGGGGTAGGAAGGAAGTTTTGGAAATAAGTACTACTGTGTACTAAATTTGGTACAATTTGAATTGTGAGCGAACCTATGGAGTTGGAATCCGAAAACTTGAATTTAGAATCATTGTCGGGGTGTAGGAGTGGGGTATGTAGGAAGTTTTGGAAATTTGTACTGTATATGAAGTTTTGTAATTGCAACTACTGTGTACAAAATTTGGTACAAATTGAATTTTGGGTGAACCTATGGAGTTGAAATCCTGAATTTAGAATCACTATCGGGGTTTAGGATTGGGGTATGTAGGAAGTTTTGGAAATTCATACATTTTAAATTGTGGGTGAACCAATAGAGTTGGAATGCTGAAACTTGGATTTAGTATCACAGTGGGGGTGTATGATTGGGGTATATAGGCAGTTTTTTTTTTTTTTTTATTGAAATAATGTGTGCTGAATGAATAATTTGGATTTGGGTGAACCTTTAGAGCTCGAATAATGAAATTTGGTACTAAATGGTACTCAAATTTAATTTATGTTCGATATTAATGTGTGGATTGTTTTTTCTGCAGTTTGCTTTGAAAATAAAATAATATGTTAATACATTTTTAAATATTTCCTACATTCGCTAACGAAGTTGCGGGCATATGATAGTATAGAATAAGAAAAGATCTCCTTATAGACGATGCATTGTTATTATCGTAGAGGGCCAGGATATATTCTTAAGTCGAAGTAGGAACAAAAATTATTCTTCTGCAATATTTCTTCTTCATAAACAAATTGTATATCTTCTTCATAGAAGAGCATAATCTCTTTTTTATAGACGAACTAACTCATCTTTATAGTCGTGTAGAATCTATTTTTCATGGAAAATCAGAAGATCTTCTCACAAACGACCATCAAGTATTTTTCATTGAAGACAAGAAGATCTGCTTCATAGAAGACCATATATTATTCTCTAAAAGAGACAATGGAGAATTATAGAGTACCTAAATATCTTCGCATAGATGACCAAAAAATGTGTTTATATAGAGACAAGAAGGTGTTTACATGTAAGACCAGAAGTTGTTCTTATAAAGGATCAGAAGTTGTTATCACAGAATACCATAGCAGATGTGAACTTAGAAAATACTAGAGAGATTTATAGTCAATCGGAAAGTATTCTCATGAAATACCTTCCGATTCACGAAGAAGTCCGTAAGGTCTTCCAATAGAAATTTCACAGAAAACCATCAAACCAAGTCTTGTAAAACTCCAAAAGTACCCCAGTGTTTAATTTGTATCATATGAGTAACGAAAATCTCATAGACGTGATAGATGATAAGATATTTTCATAGAAACCAGAAGACTTTTTCATGGAAGATCACAAAATATTCACAAAGAGGTCAGAAATTCTTTTCTAGAAGACCGGACATTTTCCCTAGGAAACCCAAACATTTTTTCATAGAACACCAGATGATCCTCTCATAACAGATCAGACTTATAAAGGTCTAGTAAGTCTTCTCATATTTATACCCTACACAACTATGTTGTCAGGGTATTATAGCTTTGTGCAGCCCCTAAAGTTTGTAACACCGAAATATTGGTCCTAGACCCACCTTTAAGTATACCGATCGTCATATCTCGACTAGCTGAGTCGATCTAGACATGTGTGTCCGTCCGTCCGTCTGTCCATTATAATTTGTAAACACGGTACAGGCCACAGTAATGGACCAATCTTCACGATATTTTGCATGTAGGATGAGTTCTGGGCAATGAAGACCCCTATTGTTTTTGGGAAAGATCGGTTAATATTTAGGGGATGGAATGGACTAAATACTAAATTTTTGTCGGTTTTTCTGGTCGCTCCAGAGGCCGCAATAATGGCCCGAACATCGTGAAATTTTGCATGGAGAAGGGGACCGGGCCAAAGAATAAGCATGCCTGTTTTGATAAAGATCGGTCAATATTTAGCGGGTCAAATGGACCCTGACTTTTGTGTGAAAAATGACAAAATTTGTATTCTATAGCGTATATAGTTACCCCTGAAGGACATAGAACTGAGAACTTGATATTATATCCAAGAGGAGTGGTTGACCTTTAAATTAATACCAATTATATTGTTGTATGTGCTGGGATGTGGGAGTTACACCTAAATATTTACAGGTATCTCCGTATTTGTATATTATTTAGTAACCCATTATCACTCCAGAGAGTGGAACTATAACGCAGATCGCTTTGAAATGTTTCATGAGGTTCCAGTTATGGTCAAGGACAGCGCCTATAATTTTCGGTGATGATCAAATAATAATTTTGGAATGAAGTGGGCCGAAAACTTAATTTTTTGTGTTATTTTGGAGTCGATCTATGGACCACAAATGAAAGCCGAGTATCACAACACAACCCACGGTGAAGGGAATTTGGACAATAGATGTACTGAATACTCGTAATATTCGGAAAATATGTCAGTGTGAGGAAGAGGTGCTGTTTACCTCTAATCGGGCAAGAGGGTGCAAATATCACGAAAAATATTGCCCAGGCTCGGAATAAACATCCGCAGAAAATTTGAGTTCCATGGTAGTTGTGTAGGGTATCGTATGGTCGGCCCCGTCCGACTATACTGCTCCGCTCACTGGTTGAATATTGAAAAAATATTCCTGTCACTCCTTTCGGTAGCCCCATGCCCATGCAGTCTCTTTCTCTCTCCTTTCGTAAAACAAACAATTTCGCCTAAAATGAATGATGAAGAAACTATTCCTGAATTTAGTTTTTTTTTCTGTGTTGATAAACAGAAGTATAGTGGAAGTAAATAAAATGTGAAGACTCATTAAAGCGTAATTAAGGTCAACATCGTTGTCGTCGTCATAGACGGAATTTCGGTTATTACATTGCTACTATGTTGGCTTGTTCATAATTTTTAACGGCATGCTTCTAACAAATTCACATTCTTCGTGAAGTATTCCAAAAATAACCGCCACAGGAAAACTATAGTAATGTAATCAGGCACTAAGACCTTTTGCCCTACGAACGAAAAACACGAGAAGCAACCACAACAGAATAATTATCTAAAAATAGAATGAGGAAACAATTTATTCTGTAAAGGAACTCGAAGGAAGTTAAAATTAAATAAACATTCTTACTTTATTTTGTTCAAAATTTCTACCATTTTACTTTATTTATTTCGCCCCCCGAAATCGTTAAAGTTTGGTTGTTTATCCAGGTATGATAGGTATGGTTGAATGTTTGTTTTTTTTCTTACGCTGTTAGCTTTATTTTACGTGCACAACGATTAAGCGTACAAATAATAGCTGTATCTGTATTCTATTGAACTTTGATTTAGATCTGATAAGACACTCAATTGGATTTACTCTTGTTAACTTTAAACTAGTTCGTTTCTTTTTAGACTCCTCGACATGAACATGAGGAGGAAGTAAACTGAAATGTACACAGGTTTATTTGGTTTGTTTTGCAGCAACATGAGTTATGACAACAATACAATCTCATTTATAAAAGCATCGCAGAAAAGCAAACTGTTCGCAGTAAGAACGAAGTAGTTAATTTGGATAAAATATACTTACTCTTCGGGAGAAAAGTCTGAATGATCCTTGGTAGTTTTGGAATACGTATCGGACATCCCAAATTTGATTTGCTGGAAAATTATAGATTCCAAAATTTGTTTTATGCAAAATTTCTACCGATGGTTTTGGTTTTGTTCTGACTCCGTTTCCAACATTTCGATATATTAGGTTTG
>NW_026886377.1:0-7808 GCF_032173495.1 Musca vetustissima
CACGCCTTATATAAACCTTGAAAAAATATTTTTAAAAAATCCACGTCTTATATAAACCTTGAAAAAATATTTTTAAAAAATCCACGCCTTATATAAACCTTGAAAAAATATTTTTAAAAATCCACATCTTATATAAACCTTGAAAAAATATTTTTAAAAAACCCACACCGTATATAAACCTTGAAAAAATATTTTTAAAAAATCCACGCCTTATATAAACCTTGAAAAAATATTTATAAAAAATCCACGCCTTATATAAACCTTGAAAAAATATTTTTAAAAAATCCACGCCTTATATAAATCTTTGAAAATATTTTTAAAAAATCCACGCCATGTCGTGGCTTCAAAAAATATTTTATTTTAAAAAAATCCACGCCATATATAAACCTTGAAAAAATATTTTGAAAAATCCACGCCTTAGATAGATATTGAATTATTAATTTTCTTCCAGTGTATTTTATTTTTCATTTCAAACTTCTTTCATATTTTAATAATGACGACCGTGAGCGAGTGACCATCTCAGCTCAAGAAAAATATAATAGCTACAACATTTCATGTTTTCAACATAACAAATGATTATTATTATAAAGGGGATTAGTTGAAATGTTGAATGCCTTTTGTCTGCGACTGACAAATTGTCAAGTAGCCATGGCGCGACATATTTTCTTGTCTCTTTGGACATTTGTTAAGGCGCCTTTTGTTTTAACTAATTAGCTGATATTTATCATTTATTAAGGCGCCTTTTCATATCAAATTAAATAAATATAATCATCGTCGTCGCAACGCACACGAAAGTAACAAATTGTCCAAAATAATATATTTTGAAGGCATAACAAAAGGGAGCAGCAACAATAAAAACTGGACAATAGACCAAAGAAAACATGAAAGGTTTTAGGATACTGGTAGCTGGACAGACAATAACAGTGATTGATAGAGAAATACAAAAGCGCCATCAACAATTTTATTTTTGTTGTATAGAAAGTTAAAATTGATGTTTTTGAAACATTATATAGTAATCTTTTTATTAATTCGTTGAGATTGAAGTTTATCGTGTTCATCGTAAAAATAAATAAATTACGTAAAGCTGCTTGTAGTTGTTGAAATTCATACACACATATTTAAATTTCCAAGACTCTTAGCCTCGGGCATTCAATTTTATTTCTTAGGCAAAACTCTGATGATATATAATACCA
Organism: Musca vetustissima; assembly: GCF_032173495.1. Lineage (NCBI taxonomy): Eukaryota > Metazoa > Arthropoda > Insecta > Diptera > Muscidae > Musca > Musca vetustissima. The sequence goes on from NW_026886377.1 coordinate 1,194, forward strand.
CCAACCAAATATTTTGGAATCCAAAATATTTTTGACCAAACTAAAACTTAATTTTTTAGCGATTTCAACCGAAAAAACGGTATTTTTTGTATCAAATGTGTGAGATTTGATACAAAATTTACTGTTTTTTTCGGTGGAAATCGCTAAAAAATTAAGTTTTAATATTTGAAAAATGCTAAAAAGGCAAGTCCAAGTACATTCAAGATATTTTGATTGAAACATTGACCAGTACCATGAATATTTATTTGATCCGCACATTGATTCGAAATTTGGTTTTGCTCAACAAACCCCAAAATTTAAGACAATTTGATTTAAAAAAATCGTTCGTTTTTTCCTGGCAGAAATTTACCATAACGCATCCTCCATATAAATAAAGTCCACATCGATTTTACGTATTTCAATATCAACCTCTGGTGAAAATGTGACAGAGATGCATGGTACGGAATCACATTGTAACTGCTGAAATTAGGTTTATATTTTTTTTTTACAAATTTCACGATGGCTCCCCAAGCCCCAACATTAGTCCTACTGACAGGTCTAGTGGTTTAATGAATATTGGACTATCGACCTGAGTTTATAATAATTGGCCGGTGTAGAGTGTAGTTATGATACTGATAACTTGCTAACGGAATGCATTTTTATAGACCCCCATTGTTCTGGTTCAGAATTGTTAAAAGAGGTATACAAAGTTCGCCCCGAAAAGAGTAATGTACGTGCCAGTCAGTTAACTTAGGCAAGGCTTAAGAATGTTCGGCAAGCAGTTAAATAGTAGCTGCTCATCCTAAGTACCCGAAAAGGAGAATATGAAGAGAGGAAAAGGAAATGAAAAATTGTTTTCAAAGCCAGGATATGTTATATATTCCGGAGAAGAATACTAGAGTATAGAGTATATCTTCCAAACAGTATATGCTCAAATGTTACAACCTCATTTGTTTCAGAATAAAAAATAACCAGTAAGGAAAGTAGTAAAGTCGGACTGAGCCGACTATATGATACCCTTCACCACTTTGGGTATGTTGTAAATATATATCCTTACAATTGTATGTCAATGTTCCCTCGAAGGAAGATACTCATATCTTTCTGCAAACTATGATAAATTTAATTTCATTCGGGCAGATTTGGAGTCGACTGCGTACCATGGGACAAATTTATGTAAAACGATTTATAGCAAAATTGATACACGCTATTCGGTCGGCGCACTGTTAACAAATTAGTTTCAATCAGACACCCAGCAGCATCCGCATCAATTTCAACAAAACACAATAAAATTATTCCAGTCTCAATTTGATACGTTGAGCAAAATTTCGTGTTAATCGAACAAGAATTAGGAGTTTGGTGAACCATTTCTGTAAAATCGGACGAGTATATATGTATATATATATGGGAGCTATATCGAAACCTGAACTGATTTTTCCCGAAACTTAACACACATCATTCTAGACTCAATTCAGTACACTATGCCAAATTTCGTGCAAATCAAAAGATATATAGTGTCTTCGGTGCACCATTTACATAAAATCTGACGAAAATTTATATGGAAGCTAAATCTAAATCTAAATCGATTTCAAGAAACTTAACAACCATCAAACAAGACTTCATTCCATACTCTATGCCAAATTTCGTGCAATTCAAAGGATATAAATGGACTTTGGTCCACTATTTACCTAAAATCGGACGAAACTATATATGGGAGCTATATCTAAATCAGAACCGATTATCACGAAACCTAACACACAACATTCTAAGCTTAATTCAGTACGCCATGCCAAACTTCGTGCAAATCGAAAGGGTCTTTGGTACACCATTTACATAAAATCGGATTAAAATATATATGGGAGCTATATCTAAATCTGAACACATTTTCCCGAAACTCACTACTCATCAATCCAGACTCAATTCAGTACGCTATTCTAAATTTCGTGCAATTCAAAGGATATAAATGGAATTGGTGCACTATTTACCTAAAATCGGACAAAACTATATATGGGAGCTATATCTAACTCTGAACCGATTTTTACGAAATTGAACACACATCTTTCTAGACTTAATTCAGTACGCTATGCCAAATTTCGTGCAAATCGAAATATTTTTAGGGACTTTGATTCACCATTTACCTAAAATTGGGTAAATGGGAGCTATATCTGAACCTGAACCGATTTTTCCCAATTTCAATAGGGTTCGTCCTTGGGCCAAATAATTGAGCTGTGCCAAATTTGAATTGTACTTCTAAGGGCCCAATTGCCAAGTACTTTCCACCATACAAGACATCCAGAAGTTAGTGTGATACACTGTAACACACAGCCAATGTGCCAATTTCCGATTAAATTCCCCAGCTCTTTCCTATGGAGTTCTTGCATACGTAAAGTGCGATTTCACATCTCTTAGTTGTGATTAAGATTTAGATATAGCTCTCATATATATTTAGACCTCGGATTTTGCATATTTGCATATTTTTTAATAATGAAGATATCGAAATTCTGATTGGACACAAATTCGTTTCAAAGGATTTAGAATTATTTGAAGGGTTCATATTTTTTAATATTTTGCATATTTGCATATAGTGCATATGCACGAGATATGCAAAAAATATGCAAAATATGCAAAAAATATGCAAAATATGCAAAAAATATGCAAAATATGCAAAATATATGCAAAATATGCAAAAAATATGCAAAATATGCAAAATATATGCAAAATATGCAAAAAATATGCAAAATATGCTAGGTCGATATGCAATAAATATGCAAAATATATGCATAAAATATGCAAAATATAGGCCAAATATGCAAAAATATGCAAAATATATGCTAAAATATGCAAAAATATGCAAAAATATGCAAAAATATAAACATATGCAAAAAATATGCAAAAATATGCAAAATATGCAGAATATGCAAAATATGCAAATATATGCAAAATATGGAAAAATATGCAAAATATGCAAAATATGCAAACATATGCAAAATATGCAAACATATGCAAAATATGCAAAAATATGCAAAAATATGCAAAAATATGCAAAATATGCAAAATATGCAAAAATATGCAAACATATGCAAAATATATGCAAAATATATGCAAAATATATGCAAACATATGCAAACATATGCAAAATATGCAAAATATATGCAAAAAATATGCAAAATATGCAAAAAATATGCAAAATATGCAAACATATGCAAAATATGCAAAAATATGCAAAATATGCAAAATATATGCAAAAAATATGCAAAATATGCAAAAAATATGCAAAATATGCAAACATATGCAAAATATGCAAAAATATGCAAAATATGCAAAATATATGCAAAAAATATGCAAAATATGCAAAAAATATGCAAAATATGCAAACATATGCAAAATATGCAAAAATATGCAAAAATATGCAAAATATGCAAACATATGCAAAAATATGCAAAATATATGCAAAATATGCAAAAAAATATGCACGGTGTGCTAGGTCGATATGCGAGAAATATGCAAAAAATATGAAAAATATTGGCAAAAATATGCAAAATATGAGCAACATATTTCACATATGCAATTATTTTAATCAAAAAAAAAAAAAAAAAAGATTTTTCATGTTAGTTATCGAATTTGTGTGCTTTCTTTATTTTTAACCTATAGAAATCTAATTTTGTATGTATGCGTTTCATGGTTCAACTGTTAGATTTTTGGGGCATTATGAAAAATTTGCTAAATATATGTATAAAACATGCAAACATATTTAACCGTTATATGGCGATATACTAAAACGTGGACCGATATATCCCATTTCCAATACCAAACATCCTAGGAGTAATAATAATATATGTGCAAAATTTCAAAGTTCTATCTTTAATAGTGCGACCTAGCATACCGTGCATATTTTTTGCATAATTTGCATATGTTTTGCATATTTTGCATATTTTTGCATATTTTGCATATGTTTGCATATTTTGCATATATTTTGCATATTTTGCATATGTTTGCATATTTTGCATATATTTTGCATATGTTTGCATATGTTTGCATATTTTGCATATATTTTGCATATTTTTGCATATTTTGCATATGTTTGCATATTTTGCATATGTTTTGCATATTTTTGCATATTTTGCATATTTTTGCATATCTTGCATATGTTTGCATATTTTGCATATGTTTGCATATTTTGCATATTTTTGCATATTTTGCATATGTTTGCATATTTTGCATATATTTTGCATATTTTGCATATTTTGCATATGTTTGCATATTTTGCATATGTTTGCATATTTTGCATATGTTTTGCATATTTTTGCATATTTTGCATATTTTTGCATATCTTGCATATGTTTGCATATTTTGCATATGTTTGCATATTTTGCATATTTTTGCATATTTTGCATATGTTTGCATATATTTTGCATATTTTGCATATGTTTTGCATATTTTGCATATTTTTGCATATTTTGCATATGTTTGCATATTTTGCATATATTTTGCATATTTTTGCATATTTTGCATATGTTTGCATATTTTGCATATGTTTGCATATTTTGCATATGTTTGCATATTTTGCATATTTTGCATATGTTTGCATATTTTGCATATGTTTGCATATTTTGCATATATTTTGCATATGTTTGCATTTTTTGCATATTTTGCATATATTTTGTATATTTTGCATATTTTTGCATATTTTGCATATGTTTGCATATTTTGCATATATTTTGCATATGTTTGCATATTTTGCATATGTTTGCATATTTTTGCATATTTTGCATATTTTTGCATATTTTTCATATTTTTGCATATTTTGCATATCGACAATGCATATTTTGTATATTTTTTGCATATATTTAACGCATATCGACCTAGCATACCATGCATATTTTTTGCATATTTTGCATATTTTTTGCATATTTTGCATATTTTGCATATGTTTGCATATTTTTGCATATTTTGCATATTTTTGCATATTTTGCATATGTTTGCATATATTTTGCATATTTTGCATATTTTGCATATGTTTGCATATTTTGCATATATTTTGCATATTTTGCATATATTTTGCATATGTTTGCATTTTTTGCATATATTTTGAATATTTTTGCATATTTTGCATATGTTTTGCATATTTTGCATATATAATGCATATGTTTGCATATTTTGCATATATTTTGCATATATTTTGCATATGTTTGCATATATGTTTGCATATTTTTGCATATTTTTGCATATTTTTCATATTTTTGCATATTTTGCATATCGACAATGCATATTTTGTATATTTTTTGCATATATTTAACGCATATCGACCTAGCATACCGTGCATATTTTTTGCATATTTTGCATATTTTTGCATATTTTGCATATTTTTTGCATATTTTGCATATTTTTTGCATATTTTGCATATTTTTTGCATATTTTGCATATTTTTTGCATATTTTGCATATTTTTTGCATATTTTGCATATTTTTTGCATATATTTTGCATATTTTTTGCATATATTTTGCATATTTTTTGCATATTTTTTGCATATTTTTGACATGACCCCAAATATCGATCAATTAAAGCATGAAACGCCTAAATACAAAATTTGAGTCCAATCGATAAAGATAAAGCATAATATATAATAAAACTGTGACTCTATATCTGTAAAAATGAAGAAAAAGGTTGCAGAAAGACATGATTATGAATTGATCTAAGTCGGTTCACATTTAATCAGATGCGGTATTTGGTTATATTTGTTAACCGAATTGGTATTTTGTGATCTCATCGTGTAACACATTTTTCTGCAAATAAAGAAGAATGCTGTTCTGGAGTAGCCCCCGTATGAAGGTACGGCCATTATTTTGTATTTTGAGAACTTTGGGCAATTCTTTTAACCGAATATTATGAGTTCTCATTATATCGGTCCTTGATTTGATATGCCTCGCAAATAAGGCTACCGCCAAAAAATTTCTCTTAAAATAAATCCAAGTTCGCTAGAGTTGTGTGACATTTGGCACCGTCTTGTTGAAATAGCATATTCCCCAAGATGTATTCTGCAATAGGATGCAAAAAATCTGTAATCAATGGACATAACGAAATGGACAACCATTTGTATATGTTCTTGATCAGAACTGAAAATGGGACACGTTTTCATATAGTGACCAAATGTTCGGTATTTTGAGAATAAAACTTTTTATAACCTGAAATACTATGTTGGAAGGGTATTACAGCTTTGTGTGGCCAGAGAGTTTATAACGCCGCGAAATATTAGTCCTAGACCCATCTTCAAGTATACCGATCGTCATATTTCGACTAGCTGAGTTGATGAAGATATGTGTGTCCTCCCGTCCGTCCTTTATAATTTGTAAACGCTATACGGGCTACAGTTATAGACCAATCGTCACGAAATTTTGTTTAGGTGATGATCCCTAAATACATTGGGGATTAAATGGACCAAACTCCCGATGATCGATTTGAATTTTTGTGTGTGTTTTTTCAAATCGCTCTGTATGCCACATAAATAAGCCGAACATCACACACATCACATGAAGGGAAGGGAATCTGGCCAGCTAATTAGAATGGCTGTTCTGATGGGTCAATATTCAAAGAATCAAATAAACCAAGATATGTGTCAAATGACAAAATTTGCATCTTATG
>NW_026886378.1:0-7655 GCF_032173495.1 Musca vetustissima
CAGAGGCAGAAATTATGACCCAAATATCGCGAATTTTTACATGGAGAAATCGATGGGGCCAAAGAATAAGCACGCCTGATTTGATAATGATCGGACAATATTTAGCGCGTCACATGGACCCTGACTTTTGTGCGAAAAATCACAAAGTTTTTATTCTATTGCTTATATATTTACTCCTAAAGAACATAGACCTGAGAAGTGGATAGTATATCAAAGAGAAGTGGTTTTCCTTTAAATTGATAGCAATTATATTGTCGTACGTACTCGGATGTTTAGTAACACATTACAACAATACAGAGCGGAAATATAGCTCTGATCGCATTGAAATATTCCATGAGGTTCCGGTTATGGTCGAGGAAAACGCCTATACTTTTCGGAAATGATCAGATAATTATATTTGCGAAGAAGTGGACCGAAAACTTATTTTTTGTATTTTTTTGGAACATCACAACACAACAAACATCACAATACAACCAGTGAGCGGAGCAGTATAGTCGGACGGGGTCGAGCTTGGACATATATCGCGATATTTTCACCCTCTTGACCGACTAGGTGGCAACAAATATTACTAATATTCAGTACTTGTCCATTTTCCCTTCAACGTAGGTTGTGTTGGGATGTTCGGCTTTCAATTGTGGCCTGTAGATTGACTAGAAATACACAAAAAATTACGTTTTCGGTTCACTTCATCCCAAAATTATTATCTGATCACCAACAAAAATTATTGGCGTTGTTTTTGACCGCAACTGGAAACTTACGGAATTTTTCAAAGCGATCATTGCTTTATTTCCGCCCTCCAGTGTGGTAATGGGTTACTAATTTATAACTGAATACGTAAGCACTTGTAAATATTTAAGTGTAACTCCCACATCCGAATACATACAACAATATTATTGATTTCAATTAGAAGGCTAACAACTCCTCTTGAATATACGATCAGCAACTCTGGTCTATGTCCTTCAGGAGTAAATATATACGCAATATAATACAAATTGTGTAATTTTTCACACAAAAGTCAGGGTCAATTTGACCCGCTAAATAAATACCGAAAATTGCTGTTACCCTTATATGGGGCCTATCCGAAAAAATTGACATATATTTATAATTTTTTGTGAAGAGATTTGTTACCTATTATGAACTCAAAATACTAAATTACAGCCAATTCGGTGGAAAAATACGATCAAAACCCTTAAAATACTGAAAATTAGGAGGTACCGTTATATGGGGGCTACCAGCAAAAGTGGACCTATATTTATAATGACCGATCGTTATCAAAACGGGCAAGCTTTTTCTTTGGCCCAATTCCCTTCTCCATGTAAAATTTCGCGATGTTCGGGCCATAATTGCGGCCTCTAGAGCGACCAGAAAACCGACAAAAATTAAGTATTTGGTCCATTTCATCTCCTAAATATTAAGCGATTTTTACCAAAAACAATAGGGGTCTTCATTGGCCTGAACCCATCCTACATGCAAAATTTGTCGTGCCACTCGGATGTGGGAGTTACATTTAAATATTTACAGGTGCTTACGTACTGAGATATTATTAAGTAACCCATAGAGGGCTGAAATATAGCTCTGATAGCTTTGAAATTTTCCATGAGGTTCCAGTTATGGTCAAGGACAACGACTATAAATTGCAGTGATGATCAGATCATAATTTTAGGATGAATTGAACCGAAATCTTAATTTTTTGTGTTTTTTTCGAGTCGAGCTATAATTCGACAATAATATGTCGAACATCATAACAAAACCCACGGTGAAGGGAATCTGGACAATTAATTAGAAGAGCTGTACTGAATATTGGAATATTCGGAAAATATGTCCGTATAAGGAAGAGGTGTTGTTGACCTCTAATCGGGCAGGAGGATGCAACTATCATGAAATTATGTCCAGGCATGGAATAAACATCCATAGAAAGTTAGAGTTCCGTGGTAGTTGTGTAGGGTCGGCCCCATCCGACTATACTGCTCCGCTCAGTGGTTTTTTTCTGGGATTCAGACTCCAAGTCCTTCAACAATTTGAAGAAACGTACGCAAGGTAACTGGTCCTATTTTTTACAGGGGATAGTAATCCTCTTGAGTCCATGTTTTGACAGAATCTTCTTATCTATAATCTATGTAAAATTACCATGTTTAGTTTCCAGAAAGAATATAACATTCTTGAATTGTAATGGCTTTGAACTAAATAAAAAATACGGGAAAAATGTAATGTTCAAATACGGCTATCAGCTTCAAGTTTTCATATATCCCAATGGATCATATTACTTTTCAGCTCAGAGGCGACCTTTAAATCGTTATAATCGATACACCCTAATATCTAAGCATTTACTCTATCTACTATATATAAGTAAATTTATTTACATAAAGGGTTACAGCCAAGCATTTTCCAATTGACAAAAAACTCGTTCAAAATCGATTATTAAAACATAAAACCAACAACATTTGTATATAAACTGCTTTCAAATGCAAATAAAGCTGAGTGCAGCCTAGCCCGCTCCCCCTTAACTTAACTTTAATATACACACACACGTATATTCAAATATCTATCGTATTGTAACTATTTATCTATTTCTATCTCTATCTATCAGTCTATTGATTATGTTTGATGATAAGAAAGAAGTTTTAAATAAATAACAAAAATGAAATATAAAAAAGATTGTTTTTGTTTTGTTATATTTTTGTATTGTTGTTTTAGTTAAGAAAATAAAAATGTTGGGTTTACTTTAGTGTTCTTCATTTATAAAAGGATATATAAATCGAAAGTAAATGTTTGTATAACTGTTTGACGGCTTGCGTCATCTAAGGGGTTCACGAAAATGTAAACAGTAATGTTGTTAGAGTAACTTCGGGTAATGTGGACCACCATCTTCTTTTCTGATATTGTGGGCGTAACAACGGTAAAAAATAAAAACAAATTGTTTTAACAACATAGTAGATTTGTTGTCTAAATATGTTCCAGATCAAAAATTATATATATGTTTGTCTATAAAAATGTTATTGCATTATATTAAAAAAATCTCAAAACTGCGAATACAAATAACTTGGCGGGTAATGTGGACCAGTAAGTCAAAAGGTAGGTTGTGGATTGGTTATGATAAATTTATATTTATTTCAATCGTGGATAACAATGAATGCAAAAATATATGGGCTCCTGTTTAGGAATAGCTCCCATTTAAAGGGACCGCCACATTTGCGGTATTTTGAAGGTGCTAGCTTCATTTCCAACCGAAGCAGCTGTAATTTTGCTTAAGCAGTTCTGAAAACCCTTTAAGCGAAGTAGAATACCTTCTCGCAGAAATGTTTTTAATATGAGCCCATATTACGATCTACTCCCCATGAGAAGGTCCCGTGTTTATTGTGGTCCACTTTAACCGACTTTGATTTATTTTATTTATTTTTTTTCGGCTTAAATAATAAATAAAATGTAAAACTCATTGATTGTAATTACAGCTAAACGTGTACTTTTGATGTGGAAAATATAGAACCAGATAACTTCTTTATATTTGAGAAAAGCAAAGATATGGGAGTGGTCCTCATTTGGGACAATTTACCAAGCGTTGATTTATTAAAAATATATTTGGGACAATTTATAAGTTACACTGTGATACAAAATCGAAGTCATGGTCTAGGAGTGGACAATTCCTTATGATTTCATGATTTTAATTTTTCAAGATTTTTAATGGGCTGGTAAATCAATACCAATGCTTGTTAAGGTTTGTAACTTTGCACATGTATATTTGAAGATTTAAAACAGAAGAAAAATAATTTACAAAAAATGTTTGTTATTGTTTTGTTGTTGTTTTTTGTAATTAAAGAAAAGTCCTTATTTTTGATGGCGGGCATGATAACTCCTCACTGGAACATCGGAATCCGAAAATTCCAACGGTGTTAGAAAGAGTACATGTCTGGCTCTCGTATGAACTAGGATTATTGACTTCGCTCTAAAATTAACAAAATGGCGTACCTTAGAAAAAAATATTTTTGAAAAATCGCCGATTTTTGACCATAAACCAAGTTAAAAAATAAGGAAGGTCTTTGCCGATTGGCTTTATCCTAGTTCAGACGATAGCTATACACTCACAGAGAAACGTGTAAAAATTTGGAATCGATTGAGTTATTTGTTTTTGAGTTATCGTGCAAATAAATGTTTAGAGAAAAATGCGTTTAAAATTTGAGAAGCCGTCACTTGATTATGACACAATAAATCGGCTATATCTTCAAGCTTTTTTGAGATTTTCACTTGAAATTTTAATTAGTATAGATTCGAATTATATCAAACATTTTTTTGACCCTGAGAATGGGGGGGGGGGTGGGGTGGGTGTCCCCTTAAGATGAAAGACCTTGAGATTTCGCCTGGTCAAGTCTTGGTGTTTGGGTGCATGTTTTGGTGGTAACTTAAATTTCACGAAAAAAATCTTTATATGTTTGTTTGTGCCTATTTCAGGTTTTTTGACCTCAAATGTTCTCAGTCAAATCGAATTAGGAATAATTTTGTAAAACACACCCTTTTCCATCTCTTAACTTTGTACGTCTTTTTGGCACATAATCTAAATACCACAATGCGAGATTTGTTGAACCTCCAAATATTCTACAACAATTTAGCTTATGAGATTTTGGATAGCGCGCAGAATGATAAGAAAAAGATATTCACATGTTTTCTTTGTCCACTTCCATTTTTACCTACGAACACCAATAAATTTTTAATAAATTGTCCATTGTCAAGATTTGTAGGATAATATTTTTTTATTCGCGGGAGAAAGATCGCTAAAGTTTCGAACAATATTTTCCGATCTATTTGTTGATAAGATTTGGCACACGCCATTCTATATCTGATTCGAAAAGATATTTTAATTTCCGTGTCATTTGGAGACACGTACGGCGTACAGAATAATATCTCTGTACATACAATCGGACCAAATTACATGTGGAATACACTTTGCACAATTTTGTCAAAATCGAAGGAACGTGCACTCTGATGAAATCCAAAATCGATTCTCATACATTTTAATTCACAAACACAGTCTCTCACAAACACAGTATACCCTGTACTCCAATGTGTAGTAGGGTATTAACATAGTCAAATATTTAATTCATAATCAGTTTTGTTTGATTTCCATTTGATATTGTTGTTTTTGTTGTTGCTATTGCCGTTCACTTAACAAATTACTTGTCATTAAAGATAATTGAACGTCAACTGTTGTTTTTGTTCTTCTTTCCTTCGTTTCTTTTGTTATTGTTGTCATGCAAAAATAGAAAACAACAATAATATACAAAGTTGATGGCCAGTTATTTTTTATGAAATTCATTATAAATTTTTCTAAATAAATAACCATGTAGACCGAATAAATTGTTTACATCTGTTGGCAAGGTCACAGCGGGTATATCGTCCGTCAATGGGCAAAAAGCCAATAATTTTCATGATAATGACGATGGAAATGAATGTCTGTCTGAATAAATTTCAAATTGATTTCAACAAGTTAGACGAGCACAAATTATTAAAATGAAAACTGTAGGTATTTTGGAAGATATGTATGTTGGTTGGTAATTTTGTAGGAAATATTTGACAAATTATTCATTTGATAATTTATTGTTTGGAAATTTTGCGGTAATCGCATAGCAATTATCGAATTTTCCAGAATTTTATCACCATTTAATATTTGTATTTATGCCCTTTGTGCATATGTTTGTAGCAGGCAAAAGGAAACGAGTAAGACACATGGTTCCTTTTGAGAATATGCATAGAATCATTTTTAAGTCGATTTATGCATGTCCGTCCGTTCGTCTGTCTGTCCATGTTAAATTGTAAACAAAGTACAGGTCGCATTTATGATCCGAATTGGCTGAAATTTGACATAGGTCACTTATTTGGCCCAAGGACGAACCCTATTGAAATTGGGAAAAATCGGTTCAGATTTAGATATAGCTCCCATATATATTTTCGTCCGATTTAATGTAAATGGTGTACCAATGTCCCTATACATCTTTCTATTTGCACGAAATTTGGCATAGCGTAATGAATTAGGTCTAGACTGATGTGTGTCAATTTCCCTAAAAATCGGTCCAGATTTAGATATAGCTCCCATATATATATTTTCGTCCGATTTAATGTAAATGGGTTACCAAAGTCCCTACATATCATTCGATTTACACGAAATTTCGCATAGCGTAATGAATAAGGTCTAGAATGATGTGTGTTGAGTTTCCTTAAAAACCGGTCCAGATTTAGATATAGCTCCCATATATATTTTCGTCCGATTTAAGGTAAATGGTGTACCAATGTTCCTATACATCTGTCGATTTACACGAAATTTGGCACAGCGTACTGAATTAGGTCTAGAATGGTGTGTGTTAAGTTTTCAGAAAATCGGTCCTGATTTAGATGTAGCTCCTATATATATTTTCGTCCGATTTAATGCAAATGGTGTACCAAAGTCCCTATATATCATTCGATTTGCACGAAATTTGGCACAGCGTACTGAATTAGGTCTAGAATGATGTGTGCTAAGTTTCCAGAAAATCGGTCTAGATTTAGATATCGCTCCCATATATATTTGCGTCCGATAGATAAATGGTTCACCAAAGACCCCAAAGTAGGCCGATTGACAAAAAATTTGGGACAAGGTACTAAAGTTAATATAATCTAGCTTGAAGTAACCCTTTATCTGACCAAATGAAAAATTTAGTATAGGTTGCAGAATGCCATTTTTTTGGATCCATTTTCATGTTAATGGTCCTTCAAAAATTCGACGTTTGTTGGGATTCATCTGTTGAATATACCCACAGTGGTGAAGGGTGTCATATAGTCGACCCCGTCCGACTTTACTACTTTCCTTAATGTTTTTTTTTTAAACAATTTATTGTTAAAAACAATAGAATAGAGTTGAGTTGAAGTAAAGAACGTTGAGCTTGGTCGGTCTGAGATTAGAAAAAAACAGTGAGCGGAGCTGTATAGTCGGACGGGGCCGACCATACGATACCCTACACAACTACCACGGAACTCTGACTATCTGAATACGTAAGCACCTGTAAATATTTACGTGTAAGTCCCACATCAGAGTACGTACGACAATATAATTGGTATCAATTTAAATGTCAACCACACCTCTCGGATATAGTATGAACTTCTCGGGTCTATGTCCTTCAGGGGTAAATATATACACCATAGAATACAAATTTTACCATTTTTCACACAAAGGTTGACCGATCTTTATCAAAACAGGCATGCTTATTCTTTGGCCCGATTCCCTTCTCCGTGTAAAATTTCGCGATGTTCGGACCATAATTGCGGCCTATGGAGCGACCAGAACAACCGAGAAAAATTAAGTATTTGGTCCATTTCATCCCCTAAATACTAACCCATCTTTACCAAAAACAATAGGGGTCTTCATTGGCCAGAACCTATCATACACGCAAAATTTCGTGAAGATTAGTCCATAGCTGTGGCATGTATCGTGTTTACAAATTATAATGGACAGACGGACGGACGGACGTTGTCTGTATATAGGAGACATCTGTAAAAGGGCTTCCATTAACTTAGGATTTAAAGCCATACAACATCTTGGGTTTTCAGTCTGTAGAAGACCAACAAATGATCTTCTGTCTTCAGTAGGCTTTAAATAGTCTTCTGTCTATGAATAGGAGCTCTCTGTTTACAGT
>NW_026886379.1:0-7780 GCF_032173495.1 Musca vetustissima
GGGTCCTACATAAGGCGTGGATTTTTTAAAAATTATTTTTAGGGTCCTACATAAGGCGTGGATTTTTTAAAAATTATTTTTAGGGTCCTACATAAGGCGTGGATTTTTTAAAAATTATTTTTAGGGTCCTACATAAGGCGTGGATTTTTTAAAAATTATTTTTAGGGTCCTACATAAGGCGTGGATTTTTTAAAAATTATTTTTAGGGTCCTACATAAGGCGTGGATTTTTTAAAAATTATTTTTAGGGTCCTACATAAGGCGTGGATTTTTTAAAAATTATTTTTAGGGTCCTACATAAGGCGTGGATTTTTTAAAAATTATTTTTAGGGTCCTACATAAGGCGTGGATTTTTTAAAAATTATTTTTAGGGTCCTACATAAGGCGTGGATTTTTTAAAAATTATTTTTAGGGTCCTACATAAGGCGTGGATTTTTTAAAAATTATTTTTAGGGTCCTACATAAGGCGTGGATTTTTTAAAAATTATTTTTAGGGTCCTACCATAAGGCGAGGATTTTTTAAAAATTATTTTTAGGGTCCTACATAAGGCGTGGATTTTTTAAAAATTATTTTTAGGGTCCTACATAAGGCGTGGATTTTTTAAAAATTATTTTTAGGGTCCTACATAAGGCGTGGATTTTTTAAAAATTATTTTTAGGGTCCTACATAAGGCGTGGATTTTTTAAAAATTATTTTTAGGGTCCTACATAAGGCGTGGATTTTTTAAAAATTATTTTTAGGGTCCTACATAAGGCGTGGATTTTTTAAAAATTATTTTTAGGGTCCTACATAAGGCGTGGATTTTTTAAAAATTATTTTTAGGGTCCTACATAAGGCGTGGATTTTTTAAAAATTATTTTTAGGGTCCTACATAAGGCGTGGATTTTTTAAACATTTAAAGCACAGGTCGCATTTATGATCCAAATTGGATAAAATTTGGCACCGCTCATTTACCTGGCCCATGGACGAACCCTATTGAAATTGGGAAAAATCGGTTCAGATTTAGATATAGCTCCCATACATATTTTCGACGTTTCAAGGTAAATGGTGCACCAAAGTCCCTAAATATCTCTCGATTTGCACGAAATTTGGCATAGCGTACTGAATTGAGTCTAGAATGATGAGTGGTGAGTTTCGGGAAAATCGGTT
Source organism: Musca vetustissima (assembly GCF_032173495.1). Taxonomy (NCBI): domain Eukaryota; kingdom Metazoa; phylum Arthropoda; class Insecta; order Diptera; family Muscidae; genus Musca; species Musca vetustissima. The sequence goes on from NW_026886379.1 coordinate 1,150, forward strand.
CAGATTTATATATAGTTCCCATATATATTTTCGTCCGATTTAAGGCAAACGGTGCATCAAAGTCCCAAAATATCTTTCGATTTTCATGAAATTTGGCACAGCGTACTTAATTGAGCCTAGAATTATGTGTGTTAAGTTTTGTGAAAATCGGTTCAGATTTAGATATAGCTTCCATATATATTTTGGTCCGATTTAAGACAAACGGAGCATCAAAGTTCCTATTTATCTTTCGATTTGCACGAAATTGGGCACAGCGTACTGAATTGGGCCTAGAATGATGTGTGTTAAGTTTCGTGAAAATCGGTTCAGATTTCGATATAGCTCACATATATAGTTTCGCCCGATTTAAGGTAAATGGTGCACCAAAGTCCTTAAATATCTTTCGATTTGCACGAAATTTGGCACAGCGAACTGAATTAGGCCTAGAATGATGTGTGCTAAGTTTCGTGAAAATCGGTTCAGATTTAGATATAGCTCACATATATAGTTTCGCCCGATTTAAGGTAAATGGTGCACCAAAGACCCTATATATCTTTCGATTTGCACGAAATTTGACACAGCGCAATGAATTGTGTCTAGAATGAAGTGTGCTAAGTTTCGTGAAAATCGGTTCAGATTTAGATATAGCTCCCATATCTATTTTCGTACGATTTTAGGTAAATTGTGCACCAAAGTCTCTAAATGTCTTTCGATTTGCATGAAATTTGGCACAGCGTACTTAATTGAGCCTAGAATGATGTGTGCTAAGTTTCGTGAAAATCGGTTCAGATATATATATAGCTCCCATTTCGACCGATTTCAGGTTACCAAAGTCCCTAAATATCTCTCGATTTGCACGAAATTTGGCACAGCGTACTGAATTGGGCCTAGAATGATGTGTGTTAAGTTTCGTGAAAATCGTTTCAGATTTATATATAGCTACCATATATACTTTCGTCCGATTTAAGGTAAATAGTGCACCAAAGCCCCTTCATATCTCTCGATTTGCACGAAATTTGGCACAGCGTACTGAATTGGGCCTAGAAAGATGTGTGTTAAGTTTCGTGAAAATCGGTTCAGATTTAGATATAGCTCCTTTCGTCCGATTTAAGGTAAATGGTGCACCAAAGTCCCTTTGTATCCTTCGATTCACACGAAATTTGGCATGGCGTACTGAATTGAGTCTAGAATGATGTGTGTTAAGTTTCCAGAAAATCGGTCCAGATTTAGATATAGCTCCCATATATATATATATATATATATTGGTCCCATTTAAGGTAAATGGTGCACCAAAGTCCCTATATATCTTTCGATTTGCACGAATTTTGGTATAGGGTACTGAATTAAGTCTAGAATGATGTGTGGTAAGTTTCGTGAAAATCGGTTCAGATTTAAATATAGCTCCCATATATATTTTCAACAGATTTTGGGTAATTGGTGCACCAAAGTCCCTATATATCTTTCGATTTGCACGAATTTTGGTATAGGATACTGAATTAAGTCTAGAATGATGTGTGCTGAGTTTCGTGAAAATCGGTTTAGATTTAGATATAGCTCCTATATATAATTTTTTTCCGATTTTATGTAAATGTTGCACCAAATTCCCAAAATTATCCCCAAAATATCATATAGTCGGCCCCTCTAACATATTTTTTCGTCTTTCTCTTTCTAGGGTCCCTCGGTCCAAACGGAGAAGTGTGGCCAGTCGATAGCCGATACCTGGGATTGCATTTATGAGACAAGTGGCCAGGCAAATAATAAAACTCGCACCGATGTTTCTCTGGAAATTGGTCCCGGTTGCCGCTGTGGCTGTATTGTCCATCTGGGCGCTTCGAAACCCAAACGGATTATTGCTGGGGCAACACAAAGCTGTCCAGGACGCTCATTTTGGTTATTGCAGGTAAGTGGAAAAATTTTAAGAATTTTTATTTACAAATCTCTTCAGCCACAAGAAATTGAAATATCCTCGAGCCTTGTTAAGCTAAGCCTGCGTTAAGGCCTGGAGGATCTTCTGTTGGGAATGGGTGTCTGTTGGATGGGTGTGTGGGTGTTTGTTGTTTGGGAAACAAATCTCTGTGTTTGTGGCAATAATAAATTGACTTTTTTCGGGTAATCAGCGGAATTTGTTCGGTTGTGGTACAGAAGTTCAAACATATCCTACCATATCCTCCTCATATGTTTGTCTATGTGAGTTTTGCGGTTTAATCAGCGAACAAATCCTTAACATTACTCTATAAATTCCTGCCACCAAAATAACTTCAGGAACAACAGCAGCAAACAAAAACAAAACAACAACACCAACAAATCGAGAAAAATATATCCTGCCGTCGGAGCTTTTGGGCAAAAACCCGTTAATAATCTTCTGCGGCATGGCCACGAATAAACCCAGCAAGGGAGTTGCGAAACCAAAACAACAGCAGGAGCAGTCAACCAGCTAACAAAACCATATAAACTATTGATCCCTAGAGAGTAACTAACTGGAACATAACACACACAGAATCCTTTACACACACACACACACAAACTTATCCAAACACCCTCCCTTCATCCACACATACACACACTCATACACTATGGTAAAATACTCCTTTTGTGGGCCATAACCACTTCGCCACTAACGCGAATGAATGACTGAATGAATGAACATTCAAGTGAGTGTGTGTGGCAAATATGTGAAGGTGTGTGTGTGTGTCTGTCCATGTGTGAGTGAGTGTGAGTGTGTGTGTTGTCGTATTTTATGGAGGATATCAAAGCAAAGAATGAAATGAAATTTTGGTGAAAAATATGGAATGTTATAGAAATCTATACAATAAATTAAAATTGCTTAAAGAATGGATCCGCAGAAAAAAATCGTGAACAACAAAGGAGAGTGTATGTGTGTGTTAGCACACACACATGCAGTCAAAAGGGCAATAAATAGAAAATGTGGGGGGTGAATAGAAAACAAAGCTGCACGAACGAACAGTCAACTATTATAAGTCAGCTAAATAATAATGGAGAAAAATTAATACTGTGATTTCTATGGAATCCCATTGTCCTTTAACCAAATCCTGGGAAAGGAAGAAAGAACGCAAAAATTAATGGAATTTATTAAAGGGAGAGCAGAGCAGAAGAAGAAGACAAATATTTATTAAGGATCCACAAAATCATGGGTTTTTTTCAAAAATATATTTTGGGACATATATTGCTTACTTACTCAGGCTGGCTTGTGCCAGAATTTTCGTTCCATAAGCCGAGCTTAGAAAAGATTTCAAGGCGCGTCGGTCTTTTGCGCAGAGTTTTCCAATTTGAAAGACCGAAAGCCCGATATTCAGTGCTGCCGCCCCTCTAATTACATGTCCAGATTCCCTTCACCATTAGTAGTGTTGTGATCTTCGGCTTTCAATTTTGGCCTATAGTGACATGAAAAAAACAAAAAAAGTTTTCGGTCCACTTCATCCCGAAATTTTTATCTGATCATCACCGAAAATTATAGGCGACCATTGCTATATTTCCACCCTCTAGTGTGGCAATGGGTTACTGAAGTAAGCACCTGTAAATATTTGAGTGTAACTCCCACATCGAACCACTCCCCTTGGATAAACCTTCAACTTCTCGGGACTATTTTCTTCAGGGGTAAATATATACGCTATAGAATGTAAATTTTGTCATTTTTCACACAAAAGTCAGGGTCCATTTGACCCGCTAAATATTGACCGATCTTTATCAAAACATGCATGCTTATTATTCTCCACGTAAAATTTCGCGATGTTCGGGCCATAATTGCGGCCTCTAGAGCGACCAGAAGAACTGGTCCATTTGGTCCATTTCATCCCCTAAATATAAACCGATCTTTACCAAAAACAATAGGGGTCTTCATTGGCCAGAACCCACCCCACATGCACATGAACCCACCCTTCTATAGGTCCTTGAAAAATTAATTTTAAAAAATCCACGCCTTCTATAGGTCCTTGAAAAATTAATTTTAAAAAATCCACGCCTTCTATAGGTCCTTGAAAAATTAATTTTAAAAAATCCACGCCTTCTATAGGTCCTTGAAAAATTAATTTTAAAAAATCCACGCCTTCTATAGGTCCTTGAAAAATTAATTTTAAAAAATCCACGCCTTCTATAGGTCCTTGGAAAATATTCTTTAAAAATCCACGCGTTCTATAGGTCCTTGAAAAATATTCTTTAAAAAATCCACGCCTTCTATAGGTCCTTGAAAATATTCTTTAAAAAATCCACGCCTTCTATAGGTCCTTGAAAAATTGATTTTAAAAAATCCACGCCTTCTATAGGTCCTTGAAAAATTGATTTTAAAAAATCCACGCCTTCTATAGGTCCTTGAAAAATTAATTTTAAAAAATCCACGCCTTCTATAGGTGCTTGAAAAATTAATTTAAAATAAATTAATTTAAAAAAAAATAAAATAAATTAATTTTAAAAAATCCACGCCTTCTATAAGTCCTTGAAAAATTAATTTTAAAAAATCCACGCCTTCTATAGGTCCTTGAAAAATTAATTTTAAAAAATCCACGCCTTCTATAGGTGCTTGAAAAATTAATTTAAAATAAATTAATTTAAAAAAAAATAAAGCTTTAATTTTAAAAAATCAGCTTCTATAAGTCCTTGAAAAATTAATTTTAAAAAATCCACGCCTTCTATAGGTCCTTGAAAACTTAATTTTAAAAAATCCACGCCTTCTATAGGTCCTTGAAAAATTAATTTTAAAAAATCCACGCCTTCTATAGGTCCTTGAAAAATTAATTTTTAAAAATCCACGCCTTCTATAGATCCTTGAAAAATTAATTTTAAAAAATCCACGCCTTCTATAGAAAAATGGCGTTGTCCGGTATCCTTGAAAAATTCATTTTTTAAAATCCACGCCTTCTATAGGTCCTTGAAAAATTAATTTTAAAAAATCCACGCCTTCTATAGGTCCTTGAAAAATTAATTTTAAAAAATCCACGCCTTATATACTTACTTACGTACTTAGCTGGCTTGTTACAGAACGGTTGTTCCATAAGCCCATCTTAAAAAAAGATTTCCAGGTGCGTCTGTCTTGTGCACATCTCCACCAATTTGAAAAAACACGTTCCAAGATGTTGTTTTCCACTTGATCTTTTCTTCGTATTCGTGGCCCCTTCCCCTTCTGCGTGAACCATCAGCTGGTTCGCTTTTATATGCCTTCTGGGCTGGGGCATCTTCACCCATTCTCACTACATGACCCAGCCAACGTTGTCGCTGCAGCTCAATTACGTCTAAAAATGTCGATTTCCGAGAGCAGCTGGTACAACTCATGGTTCATTCGATGGCGATATTCACCGTCAACGCAGATCGGCCCATAGATATTTTTGCAGAATTTTTTTTTCTCTCAAACACTTCAAGAGCTACCTCATCTGCTTGCGTAAGTAGCCATGCTTCAGATCCATATAACAGCACGGCGGGTAGTATCAGCGTCTTATAAAGCCTGAGGTGGCCTTGCTTTTGAGTTGTTTGCTCAGAACATAGTAGGATCGGTTGGCCATCACACTATCCTTCTCCGAATTTCAAAGCTGATGTCATTCGTTTTGTTTACGGCGATACCAAGGTATATAAAATCTTTGATTACCTCGAAGTTGTAGTTCTCCAGTTCCACAGTAGGTCCGAGTCTACTGGACGTCTTGCGCGTTGATACCATCAGCTTGGTCTTCTCGCCGTTTACTGACAAACCCACTTTGGCAAAACCACTTCTAAATTTGTTCAAAGGTGGCTGTTACCGCTCTCAGTGTTCGATCCATTATATCGATGTCATCGGCGGCGTAGGCGAGTAACATGTGTTGTTTGGGCGTACAGAGTGCCATTTCTGTTCACTTTTGCCTCCCGTATGACCTTTTCCAGCAGGATGTAAAAAAGGTAACACGACAAACTGTCGCCGTGTCTGAATCCTCGTTCGGTATTAAAGGGCTCCTATAGGTGCTATCCGACTTTAATTGCTGATCTTGTGCCAGTTAAAGTTATCCTGCATAGCCGTATTAATTTTGCAGGAATGCCGAACGTAGACATGGCTTTAAACACGTCTGAACGGATAGGGCTATCGAATGCGGCTTTATAATCAACGAATAGGTGGAATGTGTCGATGTGTTTTTCTTGGGTTTTTTTCAGGATTTGGCGCCGAGTGAAAATCTGGTCAATGGTGGAAATTGTCAGTTCAGAAGCCTCATTGGTATGGTCCAATAATGTCATTGACCATCTTCAATCGTTCACATAGCACTCTGGATAGCACTTTATATGCGATGGGAAGAAGGCCTAATTCCTCTATAGTTGGCACATATCGTCTTGTCTCCGTTTTTGTGCACGGGACACAGGATGCTGAGGTTCCAATCATTGGGCATGTATTCCTCTAGCCACAAAATGTACTATTAAACTGGTGCATGCTCCTGATCAGCATTTGACCACCGGTATTGAATAGATCGGTTAACCCATCGGCATCTGCTGCTTTATTATTCATCAGCCGATTAATTGATTTTATGACCTCATCTTGGCTAGGTGGTATACACTCTATACCATCATCTCTGATTGGTTCTGGGGTATATTCTTCTTCACCGCTTCCATTTAATACCAGAAGCTTTTCAAAATGCTCCTTCCAGATCCTCAACACGCTATCTGTATCTGTCACCAGATTTCCTTC
>NW_026886380.1:0-7664 GCF_032173495.1 Musca vetustissima
TTAAATAATCAATTCAATTTATTGAATTGTGTTTTGAGCACATGTTATATTACTGGATTCTGGTTTTTTGTCACCAAAAGACCGCTATAGAATTCATAATATTAATAGTCAAGATAGAATACCTCATTGAAAAAATCCTAGTATTTTTTTATTAAAATACTTTCATTTTTTTCAATTAATTGAGGAAGGTCTAGCATAAAAATTTTTTATGAACTAGAATTGTCTCTTTTATATTGAAGAAAAAATATGAACATACAAAAAAGAAAAGATTTTTTCATTAAAATGATTTATTCTATAAAATGTAAACTATAAATTAGTATTTGTTTTATACAACCTCAAGATACACATGTGTATATACACATATCAAAAATTCTGCCCTCATGCATAGCTGTCATGTATTTGAGATACACACACACGCACACACATCCCTGTCAGCCTGAATTCATGCATACAGGGAGGCTTCTATTATCCTTTGACAGCTATTCCATTCGAAACACTCAAGTTGTTTATTTATCTGCTGCTTTCGGCTATCACTGGTACAACTATTGTTAATGTCATTGTTGTTTGTGTTGTTATTGTTGTTGGTGCTTAGCAGATTTTCACCTAGCTCTAAAATCTATATATTTTCGGAAAACCTCTTGGCCCCCGCCGAAAAAATTGCCCGCGAACAATTGCGCGCGCATAAATCGCCCTGAATTGCCAATTCAATGCGAAATTTTCAAAATCTCGAGGAACATTTTTGCGAAAAGCAGCTAAAAATATTTTGTCGTAACAACAGAAACAGCAACGGCGACAACGATGCCAATGACGAGAACAACAACTACAACAGTGACTTAGTGTGAGTGTGTGTGTTAGATTGCTGCCGATTAGTCAAAAATGCGGACATATTAGGCTGACTAACAGCAGCAGGTCAGCTTGAAGCAGATGAGCAGATGAAATGAGGGTCTCATGCCGCATATTACGATGGAGAGAGGGGTAGAGAGTGTAGTGGGTCTAAATCAGTGTCCTTTGGTAAAATATCTGTGAATTATAAGTACTACACATAATTGCTTGCATTTGTATCCAACACACACACACAGACATACACACCCATACACATATCAAAGGATATATGCCTGGGTACATTCACACGAAACGCTTATAATATTTCGAGTGCATTACGTTTGGTATTCTCTCACACAAACACACACACACACATACAAATGCCCCTAACACACACACACTCACATACATACATATACTTTTGCATTTGCAAATCCTTGCATTATTGATTATTGCTATATTATTTATTCATTCGGCTTAATGTAAGACATTATGCAACCGAAAAAGCGCCGAACCGCGCCACATAAGGACTCAGTTTGGCGACTCATTATAATTTTCAAATTACCAAAATCGATATTTTAACAAACACACACACACACATCCACCGCTACTCACAAACACACAGCCATGCATATAATATTTGTTTGACTATATGTTCTTAATATATTTAAGTAGATTTATGTGAGTATCTGTGTTGGTGTGTGTGTGTAATAATTAAAAATGTTATAATTAATCATTAAATTAGAATGACGATAATCAAAATAAATTGTAAATGTTAAGGATAAATGGAAGGAGGGGTATAATTCAATGGCTAAAGAAACCTGAAAAATACTCAACGCTTTTATGAGACTTTAAAAAATAAAAAAAAACAGTAAGGAAAGTAGTAAAGTCGTACGGGGCCGACTATATGATACCCTTCACCACTTTGGCATATTCAACAGATGAATCCTAACAGACATCGAGTTTTTGAAGGACCATTAACTTAAATATGTATCCATAAACATGTCATTCTGTCACCTATACTAAATTTTTCATTTGGTCATATATAGGGTTGCTTCTTATGTTATAGTAACTTCAGAACGTAGTGCAATATTTTGTGCCGATTGGACCCACCTTGTTGAAGTATTTATATCCTACCTCTAGGTTATACTAACTTCAGTACGTTGTGCAAAATTTGTGTCAATTTGGCGTTAAATCGGACGAAAATAAATATGTAGAAGTTATATCAAAATCTGAACCGTTTTCAATGAGACTTGGCAGAGATTAACTACAGTTCATTGTACAAAAGTGCACAATTGACATAAACTCGGAAGAAAATATATATGGGAGCTATATCTAAATCTGGGGCGATTTTCAGGAAACTTAACACACATCATTCTAGACCTATTTCATTACGCTATGGCAAATTTCGTGCAAATCGAAAGATATATAGGGACTTTGTTGCACCATTTGCATGAAATCGGACGAATATATGGGAGACTTTGGTACACTATTTACTTTAAATCGGACGAATATTTGTTCCAATTTCAATAGGGTTCGTCCTTGGGCCAAATAAGAGACCTATTTCATCAAATTCCGATCATAAATGCGACCTGTACTTTGTTCACAATTTAACATGGACATACAGACGAACGGACGGGCATGCATAAATCAATAAAAAAAGTGATTCTATGCATATTCTCAAAAGGAACCATGTGTGTATCTCGTTTCCTTTTGCCTGTTACAAACATATGCACAAAGGCACAATACCCTGTACCCTGTACCACAGTAAGCAGAGCAGTATAGCCGGACGGGGCCGACCCTACACAACTAACACGGAACTCTTAATATCTGTGGATTTTTATTCCGAGACTAGACCTTCTAGCCAAATTAGAGGTCAACAACACGTCTTCCTTACACTGACATATTTTCCGAATATTACTAATATTCAGTACACCCCTCCTAATTATTTGTTCATATTTGTGAGTTTTGTTGTGATTTTCGGCTTATAATTGTGGGCTATATATCGAATCGAAAAAAACACAAAAAAAAAACAGTGAGCGGAGCAGTATAGTCGGACGGGGCCGACCATACGATACCCTACACAACTACCACTGAAAATAACACAAAAAATTAAGTTTTCGGTCCACTTCATTCCAAAATTATTATCTGATCATCACCGAAAATTATAGGCGTTGTCCTTGACCATAACTGGAACCTCATGAAACATTTCAAAGCGATCAGCGCTATGTTCGGCTCTCTAGAGTGATAATGGGTTACTAAATAACATACAAATACGGAGATACCTGTATATATTTAGGTGTAACTTACACATCAGAGCACAAGCAACAATATAATTGGTCTTAATTGAAAGGTCAACCACTCCTCTTGGATATAATATCAACTTTTCGGGTCTATGTCCTTCAGGGGTAAATATATACGCTATAGAATACAAATTTTGTCATTTTTCACACAAAAGTCGGGGTCCATTTGACCCGCTAAATATTGACCGATCTTTATCAAGTAGGCATGCTTATTCTTTGGCCCGACCCCCTTCTCCATGCAAAATTTCACGATGTTCGGGCCATTATTGCGGCCTGAGGAGCGACCAGAAAACCCGACAAAAAGTTAGTATTTGGTCCATTTCATCCCCTAAATATTATACGATCTTTCCCAAGAACAATAGGGGTCTTCATTGGCCAGAACCCATCCTACATGCAAAATTTCGTGAAGATTGGTCCATAACTGCGGCCTGTATCGTGTTTACAAATTATAATAGACAGACGGACGGACACACATGTCTATATCGACTCAGCTAGTCGATATATGACGATCGGTATACTTAAAGGTGGGTCTAGGACCAATATTTCGCGGCGTTACAAACTTTTGGGGCTGCACAAAGCTATAATACCCTGACAACATAGTTGTGTAGGGTATAAAAATCGGTCCACTTCATTTCAATCATCAGTGAAAATTGTAGGTGTTGTTCTTGACCATACCTGGATCCTCATGGGAAATTTCAAAGCGATCACCGTTATATTTCCGCCCTCTGGTGTGGTAATGGGTTACTAAAAAGTATCTGAGTACGTAAGCACCTATAAATATTTAAGTGTAACTCCCACATCCGAGTACATGCGCCACGCCTTGGCTAGATCCTGAAAAAATATTCTTTAAAAAATCCACGTCTTGGCTAGAGACTGAAAAACATTCTTTAAAAAATCCACGCCTTGGCCAGAGCCTGAATAACATTTTTTAAAAAATCCACGCCTTTGCTAGAACCTGAAAAACATTATTTAAAAAATCCACGCCTTGGCTATAGCCTGAAAAAATATTCTTTAAAAAATCCACGCCTTGGCTAGAGCCTGAAAAACATTCTTTAAAAAATCTACGCCTTGGCTAGAGCCTGAAAAAGTATTCTTTAAAAATCCACGCCTTGGCTAGAGCCTAAAAAAGTATTCTTTAAAAAATCCACGCCTTGGTTTGAGCCTAAAACACATTCTTTAAAAAATCCACGCCTTGGCCAGAGCCTGAAAATCATTCTGAAATATATTCTTTAAAAACTCCAAGCCTTGGCTAGACCGTAAAAAAAATATTCCTAAAAATCCAGGCCTCTTGTAGAACCTGAAACAATCCTCGTTAAAAAATTATGCCTTTTGTGGACCTTTTAAAAAATCCACGCCTTGCGAAGACCCTAAAAAATATTCTTTAAACAAATCCATGCCTCATGTGAACCATGAAAAACTATTCTTTAATAGATCCACGCCTTAGCCTTGTTCCTTTGAAAAATATTCTTTAAACAAATCCAAGCCTCATGTGGACCCTGAAAAACTATTCTTTAAAAAATCCACCCCTCTTGTGGACCCTAAAAAAATATTCTTTAAAAAATCCACGCATCTTGTGGACCCTGAAAATGTTGTTTAAAAAACCCCACGCCTTGGGTCGACCCTAAAAAAATATTCGTTACAAAACTTAAGTCTGATGTCTGAACCCTGAAAAAATCCACTAAAAGCTCTTTCGGATTATTTTTTCTAATAACCCATAAATTTTGCATTAATTCTCATATGCCCATATGACAAATATTATCACCATAAAATTCCGCCAATAGTTGGATGGTCATAATCCGCAGATTAAACTTTAATTAGAATACGAATTGGATCAGCTCTGACGCACACACAGGCACCCTCAAGCACATTCACATCCATTAATAGGAGACATTCTAAACTCGAATAAAAACAACGATAATAATTGTTGAATTTGTTGCAACAACAACAGTAACATAAAAATCTCCAGCAACATTGTCAACATTTACAACAATTCTATATTGTTGCTGCTGCTGTTGTTGTTGTTGTTTTTTAGAAAACGCATAACAATTTCGTTTCTTTTAGTGGTGATGTGACCACATTCGAGATTATTTTATATGATATCGTCGCAGCAACAAAGTATTGCCGGTTGTAATAAAATTATCACAAACACACATACGCACACATACACACATTCTCATAATAATAAGAAATGCCTTTCCGAGTAGAGGAAAGAAATAAATACAAACTTTATTTCCTATATCAAATGCACGAAGCCTGGGAATGGAAATGAGAATGGGTGTTGTTCTTGCCATTTTTTGTTTTTGTTGTTATTTTTTTATTTTCTTTGGTCATAAATATTTTATTCTCCAGCAATGCTCGGGTAGCCAGCAATCCAGCATTTTGTTGCTGTTACAGCTGCTCTTGTTTGGGAGCCGTTTTAATGCATGAATTTGTCTTTATTTTAGATTGCATTGCAAAAACAAAAACACCCAAGTTCAAGTTGGATACTTACAATCCAGAATTTTTTCTACTTCCATAGTTTTATTGCACTGGAAAAAAATATATAGCAGGGTGAGAGAATTAAGGGGGGATAAGAGGGGGATTTATTATTTTTTTTCAAAGCTTTTCAAGGCCTCCGATAGGCGTGGATTTTTAAGGAATATTTTTTCAAAGCTTTTCAAGGCCTCCGATAGGCGTGGATTTTTTAAGAATATTTTTTCAAAGCTTTTCAAGGCCTCCGATAGGCGTGGATTTTTAAAGAATATTTTTTCATAGCATTTCAAGGCCTCCGATAGGCGTGGATTTTTAAAGAATATTTTTTCAGGGCCTCCGATAGGCGTGGATTTTTAAAGAATATTTTTTAAAGGCCTCCGATAGGCGTGGATTTTTAAAGAATATTTTTTAAAGGCCTCCGATAGGCGTGGATTTTTAAAGAATATTTTTTAAAGGCCTCCGATAGGCGTGGATTTTTAAAGAATATTTTTTAAAGGCCTCCGATAGGCGTGGATTTTTAAAGAATATTTTATGAAGACTTTTCAAGGCCTCCGATAGACGTGGATTTTTAAAGAATATTTTTTCAAGGCTTTTCAAGGCCTCCGATAGGCGTGGATTTTTAAACAATATTTTTCAAGGCTTTTCAAGACTTCCGATAGGCATGGATTTTTAAAGAATATTTTTTCAACGCTTTTCAAGGCCTCCGATAGGCGTGGATTTTTAAAGAATATTTTTTCAAGGCTTTGCAAGGCCTTCGATAGGCATGGATTTTTAAAGATTATTTTTTCAAGGCTTTGCTAGGCCTTCGATAGGCGTGGATTTTTACAGAATATTTTGTGAAGGCTTTTCAAGGCCTCCGATAGGCGTGGATTTTTTATGAATATTTTGTGAAGGCTTTTCAAGGCCTCCGATAGGCGTGGATTTTTAAAGACTATTTTTCAAGGCCTTTCAAGGCCTTCGATAGGCGTGGATTTTTGACGAATATTTTTTCAAGGCTTTTCAAGGCCTCCGATAGGCGTGGATTTTAAAAGAATATTTTTCCAAGGGTTTTCAAGGCCTCCGATAAACGTGGATTTTAAAAGAATATTTTTTCAAGGGTTTTCAAGGCCTCCGATAGGCGTGGATTTTAAAAGAATATTTTTTCAAGGGTTTCAAGGCCTCCGATAGGCGTGGATTTTAAAATAATATTTTTCCAAGGGTTTTCAAGGCCTCCGATAGGCGTGGATTTTTAAAGAATATTTTTTCAAGGCTTTTCAAGGCCTCCGATAGGCGTGGATTTTTAAAGAATATTTTTTCAAGGCTTTTCAAGGCCTCCGATTGGCGTGGATTTTTAAAGAATATTTTTTCAAGGCTTTTCAAGGCCTCCGATTGGCGTGGATTTTTAAAGAATATTTTTTCAAGGCTTTTCAAGGCCTCCGATTGGCGTGGATTTTTAAAGAATATTTTTTCAAGGCTTTTCAAGGCCTCCGATTGGCGTGGATTTTTAAAGAATATTTTTTCAAGGCTTTTCAAGGCCTCCGATTGGCGTGGATTATATATAGGTCTCTGATAGGCGTGGATTTTTAAAGAATATTTTTTAAGGCCACGCCTATCGAAGCCATAAAAAATATATATGAAAAAAATCCCTTATAAATCTACGCCTATCGGAGGCCTTGAAAAGCCTTGCAAAATATTCTTAAAAAATCCACGCCTCTGAAAAGCCTTGAAAAATATTCTTAAAAAATCCACGCCTCTGAAAAGCCTTGAAAAAATATTTTTTAAAAATCAACGCCTATCGGAGGCCTTGAAAAGCCTCGAAAAAATATTTTTTAAAAATCCACGCCTATCGGAGGCCTTAAAAAAATAGTCTTTAAAAATCCACGCCTATCGGAAAAGCCTTGAAAAGCCTTCACAAAATATTCATTAAAAATCCACGCCTATCGGAGGCCTTGAAAAGCCTTGAAAAAATATTCTTTAAAAATCCACGCCTATCGGAGGCCTTGAAAAGCCTTGAAAAATATTCTTTATAAATCCACCCCTATCGGAGGCCTTGTGGAAGGCCTGAAAAATATTATAAAATAACGGCAC
>NW_026886381.1:0-7665 GCF_032173495.1 Musca vetustissima
GTTTGACTTGCAATTTCTCATTGATTTCGGAATGGTATCTGTATGTGATTTTTCCATTTGGTTCAAATATTTATCTAGATAGCACATTTAATTTCGCCCGATTCCATATGTTCTTCCTACAGGATATTGTAAATATTAACATCTCTTGTATGTACCCAAAAGTGGTGAATGGTATCATATAGTCGGTTCCGTCCGACTTTTGAACTTTCCTTACTAGTTAAAATATATTTTTTTTAATGTACAAGGCGTTGATTTTTAAGAGATATTTTTCAAGGTACCACTACAAGGCCTTGATTTAAAAAAAAAAATATTATTGAAGGTGCCACTACAAGGCCTTGATTTAAAATTTTTATCAAGGTACTACTAGAAGGCATAGATTTTTTTTTTTTTTTGTTTCAAGTGACCATTACTTGTGCACACCAACTGTGAAATATGTATCGGATAACCGTGAGAAGTTGTGGCATATTTTGGTCACTAAAGAAAAGACAATCCATTAAATTTGGTAAACGAAAACATTAAACAGCTAAATTTGTTGTATTTAATGACTATAACCTCTATTAAATTGCATTTTGAATTAATTTAAAGTGATACCAATAAGAGAGGCTATATAGAAACTTGGGTTCCCTGAGGAGACCACTTCATAAATTCCATTTGTTGATAAATAGTGCAATTTGTTGTTAAATAGTGCAAAAAAAAGTTGTTTTTATGATTCTGTCAATATCATAAAATATAATTAATTATCCAATGCAACAACCGGATGAACGTTAATAATATGTTATTTAAATGCCCTCGTTTGTTGACAGAGGAAAGGGGAAAATAAATATTGAAAAAATAAAATAAACAGCTTGTACACAATTGCATTAATCGTGCTACCAGTTCCCAAGCATTATGCAGCCATTAATTAATTTTCAGTTGATAGTCAAAGAAAAACTCAATTAGTGATTGTACATAATAACGATAATTATTTTTTTGTGTTTGTTTCACTTTGTCTGGTAGCGATTAAACAATTATTAAAATTAAACATGAATGAATGTTCGGTGATTTATGTAAACATATGTGGACAATTTTTGCTGATATGACGAAATCATAACTTTGCAAATAAATTTTCAATATGAAAGTGTGAATGCACATCATATTGTCTGCAGTTGAATATATAATGAAGTCATACGTGGCTAAAGTTCTCATTTTCTACTATTTTTTTAAATTATTTTTCGAGAATTCGGACGAGGGCGACCCTGTAATACACTACACCAAATTGGAAGTGTTCTAATTAAACCAAGCTTAACAATCGTTGGATGTCCATTGACATGAAATCGGACGGAAATGAAGAAGTGATCAATTATGATTTACCTAAATTTCGCTGTCCCGCACCCTAGATTCAACTCTGCAAGATATTATAAAACTTAATTTCAGTAAAACCTCTACCATTTTGAGGTTGAGGTTTCATAGGAATGGACCGATATTTCACCACTTGATTAGGGTTTGAGGGAAATATTACCCTTTCTAAGGCGATACTTCCGGATTTTTAAATCGACTCCAAATTGTCTGAAACAAGTTTGTTCCACAAGAAACATAGGGACTAAAGCCAATATTTTGATGATGCATATTTTCCGTAGCAAAGTGTATATATCCTCATTAGCAATAAGTCTGTCAATTAAAAGTCGGTCAATTGCTATCTTCAAACAGTCCAGTTTTAGAGATAAAAATTTAGAGTTTGGCCACATGAAAGAAACTCATAACAAATAATCCCCTTCCAGGCCCACCAAATGCATAGCAAAACCTTCCTGGCCGTTAGTCCTGGTTTGGCCACCGTTTGAGGTGCTTCACCGCTCTTTGACCACAATCGATAAACTTTGGAAATGATATAGACAAAAAAATAATTTTTGTCTGGTTTTTAGTCGCTCTAGACACCACGAATATCAGCCGAAAATCACAAATTTTTCATGGGAAAGGCGACCTGACTATCTTATCCTATGGGACCAAATTTTTAATCCGGGAATACATGACTTAAAAAAACTTGCCGCAGAGGAGGTATTGACTTCTGATCAGTTAAGAGAGTGTTAATGTCCCGGAATTTTACCCAGGCTTGAAAAATAAATCCGCAGAAACTAAGAGCCCAGTGATAGTTGTGAAGATTATTATATGGTCGGTCTGGTTTTAATTCATTATACCCTACACAACTATGTTGTCAGGGAAGAGTTTGTAACGCCGCGAAATATTGGTCCTAGACCCTTCTTTTAAGTATACCGATCGTCATATCTCGACTAGCTGAGTCGATCTAGATATGTGTGTCCGTCCGTCCGTCCATTATAATTTGTAAACACGATACAGGCCAAAGTTATGGACCAAATTTTGTATGTAGGACCGGTTCGGGCCAATGAAGACCCCTATTGTTTTTGGTAAAGTTTGGTTAATATTTAGGGGATGAAATGGACCAAATATTTAATTTTTGTCGTATTTTCTGATCGCTGCAAAGGCCGCAATTATGAACCAAACATCGCGAATTTTCACATGCAGAATGGGGATCGGGCCAAAGAATAAGCATGGCTGTTTTCATAAAGATAGGTCAATATTTAGCGGGTCAAATGGACCCTGACTTTTGTGTGAAAAATTACAAAATTTTTATTCTATGGCGTATATAGTCGGCCCCGTCCGACTATACTGCTCCGCTCACTGTTTTTTTTTCGATCTATCGATCTATCCACGGTGAGGGACTCTGCAGAAGTAATTAGAAGAGCTGTACTGAATATTAGTAATATTTGTTGACCTCTAGTCGGGTGCAAATATCGCGAAATATTGCCCAAGCTCAGAATGTAGAACCACAGAAAGTTAGATTTTCATGGAAGTTGTGTAGGGTATCATATGGTCGGCCCTGCCCGACTATTGTGCCCTAATATTGGCTCAGTGGAAATTTTCCATCGGGAAGGCCTGACTATGTAACGAACGGTCAATATTTAGCCGGTCAAGTTTTTTTATTTCTGTTATAACATTTATGTTGGTCTAAGACTTAAATATTGTTTACTTTATCCATATTTGAGAAATTATGAAGTGAAGCATGCCCCTAAAAGCTCAAGAAAATGTTTCATGTGTGGGTAAGTATGCACACATACTTCTTCTATTTGTGGTAATGCGTCGTATTTAACCATTATATTCTAGTGTCAAGTTACAAAAAGGCCACTGAAGGCCTGGTCTCTATCGACATACAAAACATTAAAACGACCAGAGTCTTAACAACAATTACATCGAAACCGACAATGGAACAATAAGCTTTAAGTACATCTATTCAGCTAAACACACACAGAAACATACAAATCAAATGACACTCTTAGAAAGTGTCTGTGTATGTTTGTTTGTGTCTTTGTCAAAGTCATGTCAAAATCTTTTTGTTAGCATTCTTTGTATTCAGATTACTCTTTTATAAATCTGCTGCCGTTGCCGATTCTGTGTTGTTGGTCATTCAACTTTACGATAAAGTGACATGTGTCCAATAATCCTCAGATGCAAACATACACACTTTATTGGAAATAACAAACACACAGACGCATTTACATACATTAACAGTAAATGTTGTTTGCATTAAAAGTCAAAACTACAAGCTATTCTCGAGTGTTGTCATGCTGGGCTCATGTTCGTTTGGTTTTTGCATTACCAAATTAATTACAAATAATTGTTGTTGTTCCCACTACATACTGGCATACATACATATACACAAGTGTCATTGTGTCTTAGTTTTTACACACATCAAATACACACACATAGTAGATTGTCACATTGTTAGTGGACTTGTAATTATGTGTAAATGAATATGACTTCCGCAATTGACCCTCTGAAAAGCCTATGGACAACACTTCTGTCATCCATGGGCTACTCTGCCTCCCTGTGTATTTCTTCTGTGTAATGTAAACTGAGTGTGATGCTGAAAATGGTCTCCGTATTGTTATTTTGTTGACAGTGAATGTGACAGCTGACGAAATATACTAAATGTCAATTGATAATTTGATTTTCTCTTTAGGCACCAATGTAAAAGGATCAAATCGTATGTGCAAATATATTAATGAAATGCAAGGTGTAACAGGCATAAGGAGGCGAAATGTTGGAAATAATGATCCGAATGATATAAAATTAGTCACCGCTAATTTACTTGGCCCAAGGACCAACACAATTGGAAACATGTATACGTTACTGAACTAGACATGTGTCCATCTGCTCATTATAATTATACCCTACACAACTATGTTGTCAGGGTATTATAGCTTTGTGCAGCCCCAAATGTTTGTAACGCCGCGAAATATTGGTCCTAGACCCACCTTTAAGTATACCGATCGTCATATCTCGACTAGCTGAGTCGATCTAGACATGTGTGTCCGTCCGTCTGTCCATTATAATTTGTAAACACGATACAGGCCACAGTTATGGACCAATCTTCACGAAATTTTGCATGTAGGATGGGTTCTGGCCAATGAAGACCCCTATTGTTTTTGGAAAAGATCGATTAATATTTAGGGGATGAAATGGACCAAATACTAAATTTTTGTCGGTTTTTCTGGTCGCTCCAGAGGCCGCAATTATGGCCCAAACACCTCGAATTTTTGCATGGAGAAGGGGATCAGGCCCGAGAATAAGCATGCATGTTTTGATAAAGATTGGTCAATATTTAGCGGGTCAAATGGACCCTGACTTTTGTGTGAAAAATGACAAAATTTGTATTCTATGGCATATATATTTACTCCTGGAGGATGTAGACCCCAGGAGTTGATAGCATATCCAAGAGGGGTGGTTGGCCTTTAAATTGATACCAAATATAGTGATGTATCTACTCAGATGTGGGAGTTACAGCCAAATATTTACGGGTGCTTACGTATTCAGATATTATTTAGTAACCCATTACCACATTAGAGGGAGAAATATCGCGCTGATGGCTTTGAAATTTTTCATGAAGTTCCAGTTATAGTCAAGGACAACGCCTACAATTTTCGGTGATGATCAGATTAAAATTTTGGGATGAAATGGACGGAAAACATAATTTTTTGTGTGTTTTCGAGTAGAGTATAATCCGAAAATCACAACACAACCCACCGTGAAGTTAATCTGGACAAGTAATTAAAAGGACTGTACTGAATATTCGAAAAAGTAAGAAAGAGAAAAAGTAAGAGTTGTTAACCTCTAATCGGACAAGAGGGGGCAAATATCACGAAATATTACTCAGACTCGGAATAAACATCCTCAGAAAGTTAGAGTTCGTGGTAGTTGTGTAGGGTATCGTATGGTCGGCCCCGTCCGACTATACTGCTCCGCTCACTGGTTTTTAAATTGATTTCAAGTCACAGTTATGGATCAAACGTCATGAAATTAGTTAGGGACCGTTCTGGCTAGTAAAGACCCCCTTTTTTTTGGTTTTTCTCGATTAATATTTTGGCATAAGCATGACTGTTTTAATAAAAATCTGTTAATATTTAGCGGGTAAAGTGGACCCAGAATTTTGTGTGAAGAATTGCAAAATGTGTGTTCTGGGACGTATAAATTTACTCTCAGATGATATGTCGGGGATGAAATAGACCGAAAATTTTATTTTTGTCCAGTTTTCTAGTCTCTCTACAAACCATTAAAATAAACCTTTCATAACAAATTTCTCTCTCTCAACGAATTGAGATAGATCGCCAAAATTTGTCCTTGAGTTGTCTTTTGTCTGCAGACATGTCTGGTTTTCATGTTCAAACACAGGCTATATCGATACACGTTTAGGCATAGTACCCATATCAGGGGGCCCCATTTTTGAGGTTCTTGAGCGCATTTTCATCAAAATTTGGTACATTGCACTCTTATAGGATACAAATTACAAAAATATATAAGTCCTCCTTTTTTGGTATCCCCCATATTATGGCACCCCTCAATTTTCAGCATCTTGAGAGAATTTTCTAACAAAAATCGCTGTAATTTAATACTAAATGTCAAGTTGGAGAATGAACTAAATGGGCTCGCATTCAGGCCTAGGCCCCATATAATGAAGAAAGGTATTGTGAGGCAAAAATTTTAAATTCAAAATCAATTGTGTCCTCAATTATGTATAGCACCTCATAAAATGATAACTTAAAGTGTTCGGTAATTCATGCACGATATAGTCAATATGCAATGAAAAAAAAGTATCCGTATAGGTCTGCTTTTTGGGATGTTCCCTATATTTTCATTTCAAGAAACTATCAGTGAACATATAGTTAAGGGTATCCAAAGTTCGGCCCGGCCGAATATAAAGCTTTTCCCACTTGTTATGATTTGAAAGAGATGCCGCTAATTGATGCTACTAATCAATAAATATAGTGTATATATTGCGAAGTATTTCACAGGCTCGGAATAGGGTATCATATGGTTCTACTATACTGCTCACTGGTTTATATATATATATATATTTCTTTGTCCGCAAAGTTTGTCCGATTTAGATATATATTTTTGTCCGATTTCAATTATACATTATACACCACATACACAATATTTATTCGAATAGCTGAACTTTCAGTTAAGTCGAATGAATGACGTATAAGTAATTTTGTTGAAATCTGTTCAGGAGTATATACATTTTGTTACTGAAAAATTGTACTACATCGAAATATTGGTTTTAGTCCATATGTTTCTATGGATCAACACTTTCAGATACCTTGGAATCGATTTACAAAAGTCCGTCCGCCAGTCTGGCTGTGCGCACAATAACTCTCGAAGGCATAAACGTTATGATCCAAACGTTCGCCTCGTAATATGTCATCCCAACCTAAATTAAGTTTAAAGATGAGGATTTGTGGAGGACACTGTCATACAGAACAACTTCTCTTTCATATTTTATTCAAATACAAATTTTTATACATTTTGCATTTTTTGACTTAGGCGTTTTTGTTTTTATAACGACAGAGGTAATTCACAGATTTTGGTTTTTTTCTTTCTTCTCCTGGCTGGTACTGCTGATGAAATTTCACCTTCTGCCATCCCAATTTTGCACAATCTGCAAGAATTTTAATATTAGATCGTCACTTTTAATCCACTTTTTTTCCTATCTTACATTTTTTTCTTTGTAAATTTTTTTCACTGGTTTGGCTGTTCTTTAGTAACTAAAACTGTAAAAGCATTTTTTGGTTTTGTTTTGATTATCATCAAATGTCATACGGCCCCAAAAAATTTCCTCTTTAGAGTTGCCCCGTACTAGACCTAAGTACTGTACAAAAAAGTTAACAAATTGTGGCACCCGTACCCCACACATTATACCAAATTTCAACATAATATTTAAAAAAAAAAAAAAAAAAAAATTTATTAAAATTTATAACAAAACAACTTAACATAAATATTTTATAGATTTTTTTGTTTCGATTTTGTTTTTTTTTTCTGGGAAAAATTGCCAAAAATATATTAGCACACACAATGGTTCGATAACTATCAGCTTAAATCTTGCTGTTGGCAACACAACGACAAACATTTTGACAAGAATTTTATCGACATGTTCTTTTTTCAATACCATCTAAAGGTCAAATGTTTCCTAATTAAATTCAACATCTTCCTTTTTGGAAAAACAGTCATCGAGTACACATCAAAAATTTCAAGACAAAAATCATTTCAACTTAAAAACATCCTCTAGAATTTAGAGTCAATATATATTTAAATTCAATCCCAATTTTGTGAAAAGAA
>NW_026886382.1:0-7695 GCF_032173495.1 Musca vetustissima
ATGTGATGCCATTTGTATTTGGCGAACCGGTGGAGCTAGAACTCTGAAATTTGGTTTGGTGGTCGATGATGGAGTGTAGAATAGATGTACCAAAGGGTTTTTGGAAATTCGAACTATAACTATCCGAAAAGTACGTAAATGTACTAAATTTGGTACAATTATGTAGCATGTGAACGGATAGAGCTAAAAACTTGGAATTTGAAATGCGAATTAGAGTTGGGAAGTAGGGTCGATATAAGGAGATGGTTTTGAAACCATGTACTCATGTGTACGAAAAGTACTATATGGTACTATATTTAGTACAAATTTAATTTAGAGGTACAAATCGAGCTGGAATCCCGAAAATTGATATTAACATTACTGTCGGAGTATAGGATTGGGATTTCACCCAATTTGGATTTGGGAGTCAGGATCACTGTTGGGGTGTAGGATTGGGGTCAGGACTCAGTTTAAGACATTATTACTTATGGGTACTAAATGGTACTAAATTTGGAACAATTTGAATTTTAGGTGAACAAATTGAGCTAGAATCATGAAATTTGGAGACAGCATCATTGTTGAGGTGTAAGATCGAGATATGTAGGGAGTTCTAAAAATTTGTACTAATGTGTACTAAATTTGGTACAATTTAATTTGTGGGTGAACCGATGGAATTGGAATCCTGAAACTTGGATTTAGGATCACTGTGGGGGTTTGGTTTGAGTTAAGTAGGAAGTTTTGGAAATTTGTACCACTGTGTACTAAATTTGGTACAATTTGAATTGTGGGTGAACCGATAGAGTTGGAATCCTGAATTTAGATTTTGGAGCACTGTGGGGGTGTTGGTTTGGGTTAAGTTGGAAGTTTTTGAAATTCATACTAAATGGTACTAAATTTGGTACAATTTGAATTTTAGGTGAACCAATTGAGCTAGAATCATGAAATTTGGAGTCAGGATCATAGTTGCGGTTTAAGATTGATATGTATAGGGAGTTTTAAAAATTTTTACTAATGTGTACTAAATTTGGTACAATTTTAATTGTGGGTGAACCGATGGAATTGGAATCCTGAAACTTGGATTTAGGATCACTGTGGGGGTGTTGGTTTGAGTTAAGTGGGAAGTTTTTGAAATTCGTACTAAATGGTACTAAATTTGGTACTATTTGAATTGTGGGTGAACCGATAGTGTTGGAATCCAGAAATTTAGATTTTAGAGCACTGTGGGGGTGTTGGTTTGGGTTAAGTTGGAAGTTTTTGAAATTCGTACTAAATGGTACTAAATTTGGTACAATTTGAATTGTGGGTGAACCGATAGTGTTGGAATCCTGAAATTTAGATTTTAGAGCACTGTGGGGGTGTTGGTTTGAGTTAAGTAGGAAGTTTTTGAAATTCGTACTAAATGGTACTAAATTTGGTACAATTTGAATTTTTGGTGAACCAATTGAGCTAGAATCATGAAATTTGGAGTCAGGATCATTGTTGAGGTTTAAGATTGAGATATGTAGGGAGCTTTAAAAATTTGTACTAATGTGTACTAAATTTGGTTCAATTTAAATAGTGGGTGAACCGAATCCTGAAACTTGGATTTACGATCAGTTTGGGGGGTAGGATTGGGGTATGCAAGAAGTTTGGGAATTAGTACTACTGTGTACTAAATTTGGTATAATTTGAATTGTGAGTGAACTGATAGAGTTTGAATCCTAAAACATGGATTTAGCATCACTATAGGGGTGTAGAACCGGGGTATGTTGGAAGTGTTGAAATTTTGTATTATTTGTACTAAATTTTGTACAGTTTGAATTGTGGGCGAACCGATAGAATTGGTATGTTGAAACTTGGATTTAGGATCATTGTGGGGGTGTAGGATTGGGGTATGTAGGAAGTTTTAAAAATTCGTACAAATGTGTACTAAATTTTGTACAATTTAAATTTTTGGTGCACCAATACAGCTGGAATACTGAAATTTAGAGTTAGGATTACAGTTTGGGTTACAGTTTCAAAATAGTACCAAATGTGGATTTGAGTAAATCGATAGAGCTAGAATCTTGAAATTTGAAGTTAGGATCACTGTCGGGGTGTAGTATTGGGCTATGTAGAAAGTTTTGGACATTCGTAATAATGTTTACTAAATGGTACTAAATGGTGGTTAGGATCACTGTTGGGGGGTTCGAATGGGGTATGTAGGAAGTTTTGGAAATGTATACTAAATGGCACTAGATTTGGCACAGTTTGAATTAAAAGTTAACCGATAGAGCTGAAATCTTGAAATTGAGTAATAAGATTTTCATTGGATTGCATGATGTAGGTAGTAATGCAAATTTGAACCTATGTGTATTAAATGGCACTAAATTTGAAACAAATTGGATTTAGGTGAACCGATAGAATCCTGAAATTTGAAATTAAGATTAGGGTATGTGGGAAGTGTTGGAAATTCGTATGTTAATGTAAGAAGTTATGACAATTTATATATTTATGTTTACTAACTGGTACTTAATTTGGATTTGGGTGAAGCTATATTTGATATTTGGAAATTTAACTAAATGACACCAAATTTTGTATAGTGCTTGATTTATTTTGCGGTCAGAATTTGTGTGTAGGGTTGAGTACTATAAGAGAACATTGGTACTAAATGGTTTTAAAAGTGTTAATATTGGTTGGTATTGAGTTTTAAATACTTCCCACATTCGCTGACGAAGTAGCGGGTATATGCTAGTGAAAAATAAATGAGTTATACAGGACATTTGTGGAAAGAAGACCTTCTACAGGTTCTCTTTGTATATAGGACCTTACACAGGCCTTCCTGATATGTAAAACCTTAAACAGATTTTCTAAATGGAAAACCTTCTATAGATTTTCTGGAAATAGAAAATCTTATACAGATCATCTATTTATAGAGAACATTATACATGCCTTCCAGATATAAAACAAATTCTACAAGCCTTCTAGAAATATAATACCTTCCTCAGGTCTTCTATTGAAGGAAATGCCTTCTACAGACCCTCTATAGACCTTCTATTTAAATATTATCACCGAAATTACCACTTCTGTTACAATGGCTTGCCTTCCGAATACACACTTCAGTGCGAACACTCTTAATACGAACACGTCACATATCAGCTGACCCTGTCCTAGAGCTATAACACATTCTTTCTTATTTTTTTTTTTTTTATTTCGAATAATTCTCAATATTAATTTGTGCGGAAATTCAATTGAAAATATGTCATTAATGTAACAAAAATAAAAAAGCATTAGACAAGTGTCACTTCGAGTTCACTTGACAAAACTCGTTACTTTTAGTTTTAAACTTGACCTTGAAATCCGTAATTTTTTTATTTTGTTCGAAGTGTGTTCAATTGATTCGTATGGCAACGTTATTAGTGCGTGCTTGACATTTTGTTATGTGTGTTTTGTATTTTGTTGTTGTTGTCATGCCTTGCATCGTTATTCATAACATTTAGAACCATAACAGTCATTAATGCCACCAACAACAGTGGGGGATATTGCAGGGAATTTTCAAGGGAGCTCTGAAAAAATACTTTTTTAAATATCCACGCCTTTGTATACCATGAAAAAAATATTTTTTTAAAATTTGCACGTGTTCGTTAGACCCTGAAATCCTTTAGAGGTTTCCAAGAATCCCCCACTGTGCCTAACGCACCTGAAACGCAACCAACCCGTCGGTAGCAACAACTGTAACATTCCACCACAACACATCTGGTCTACACCGATTTCATTGTCAAGGTGAATACTAATGTTTAATGTTGAATAAGTGAAATTTATAAATAAACAATTATTGGAATTTGTTAAGTGTTTCAGGTTGGTTTTTTTATGTGCGTATATGTTGTCGATATTGTTGTTGTTGTTGCTGCTGTCATTTGAGCAGTAAATATGAAGCTTGTAATGTAAAGGAGGCCTACTCTGTCGTCGTCGAAGCCAGGTTTCTTGCTGTAATGCAAGTCAAAACAATGTCAATACGAATGAATGTTCGATGAACTTGACCACCAATAATGTGTCGAACAAGGAATTTGTTTGGACAGCTACGGACAGGTGCGAAGGTTAGGTGTAACATTTATTGACACGAAATTTTATTCTAAGGTTATTGAAGTGGAAATGGATTGGAATATTAAAAGGGGAAATTATTGGAAAAAATATTGAAATTAGATTTAGAAGGGATATTTGGATAGAATATTAATACTGAAGATTTAAGACACAAACTTACATTGTGATCTAATAAAACAAAAGACTTAAGAAACGAACACGACAACCCACAAAATAAGAGCGATTTTTTTAGAGAATATTTTTTTCAGTTTTTTATTAGACCTCGATATTTTAAATATTTTTTTCAAAGCTATCATAGGCGTGGATTTTTTAATATTTTTTCAAAGTTACCCTATTTTTTAAGGTCTACCTACCAATGGTCTGGATTTCTTTCATATATTTCGTTCAAAAATATATGAATACCAAAGGCCTAGACTTTTTAAAATATTTTTTCAAAGCTACCATAGGCGTAGATTTTTAAAAGACTAATTTTTCAAAGCTTCTACAGGCGTGGATATTTTAAAAAATATTTTCAGTGGTTCAAAATTATTTTTAAAAATATTTTCAAGGTCTGGATTATGTAAAAAGTATTCTTCATAGTCTATCAAAGGCTTAGATTTGTTTATACCCTTCACCACACTGTGGTACAGGGTATTATGTCTTTGTGCATATGTTTGTAACAGGCAAAAGGAAACGAGATAGACACATGGTTCCTTTTGAGAATATGCATAGAATCACTTTCTAAGTCGATGTATGCATGTCCGTCCGTCTGTAGATGTTAAATTGTAAACAAAGTACAGGTCGCATTTATAATTCGATTTGGATAAAATTTGGCACAAGTCACTTATTTGGCCCAAGAACGAACCCTATTGAAATTGGGAAAAATCGGTTCCGATTTAGATATAGCTCCCATACATATTTTCGTCCGATTTAAGGTAAATGGGGCACCAAAGTCCCTCCATATCTTTAGATTTGCATGAAATTTGGCACAGAGTACTAAATTAGGCCCAGAATGATGTTGTACCAAGTTTCGAGAAAATCGGTTCAGATTTAGATATAGCTCCCATATATATTTTCGTCCGATTTAAGGTAAATGGGGCACCAAAGTCCCTCTATATCTTTCGATTTGCATGAAATTTGGCACAGAGTACTAAATTAGGTCCAGAATGATGTTGTGCCAAGTTTCGAGAAAATCGGTTCAGATTTAGATATAGCTCCCATATATAGTTTCATCCGATTTAAGGTAAATGGGCCACCAAAGTCCCTCTATATCTTTCGATTTGCATGAAATTTGGCACAGAGTACTAAATTAGGTCCAGAATGATGTTGTACCAAGTTTCGAGAAAATCGGTTCAGATTTAGATATAGCTTCCATATATATTTTCGTCCGATTTAAGGTAAATGGGGCACCAAAGTCCCTCTGTATCTTTCGATTTGCATGAAATTTGGCACAGAGTACTAAATTAGGTCCAGAATGATGTTGTGCCAAGTTTCGAGAAAATCGGTTCAGATTTAGATATAGCTTCCATATATATTTTCGTCCGATTTAAGGTAAATGGGGCACCAAAGTCCCTCTATATCTTTCGATTTGCATGAAATTTGGCACAGAGTACTAAATTAGGTCCAGAATGATGTTGTGCCAAGTTTCGAGAAAATCGGTTCAGATTTAGATATAGCTCCCATATATAGTTTCATCCGATTTAAGGTAAATGGGGCACCAAAGTCCCTCCATATCTTTCGATTTGCATGAAATTTGGCAAAGAGTACTGGAGTATGTCCAGAATGATGTGTGCCAAGTTTCGAGAAAATCGGTTCAGATTTAGATATAGCTAATATATAGTTTCGTCCGATTTAAGGTAAATGGGGCACCAAAGTCCCTCTATATCTTTCGATTTGCATGAAATTTGGCACAGAGTACTAAATTAGGTCCAGAATGATGTTGTGCCAAGTTTCGTGAAAATCGGTCCAGATTTAGATATAGCTCCCATATATAGTTTCATCCGATTTAAGGTAAATGGGGCACCAAAGTCCCTCTTTATCTTTCAATTTGCATGAAATTTGGCACAGAGTACTAAATTAGGCCCAGAATGATGTCTGCCAAGTTTCGAGAAAATCGGTTCAGATTTAGATATAGCTTCCATATATATTTTCGTCCGATTTAAGGTAAATGGGGCACCAAAGTCCCTCTATATTTTTCGATTTGCATGAAATTTGGCACAGCGTACTGAATTAAGTCTAGAATGATGTCTGTCAAGTTTCGTGAAAATCGGTCCAGATTTAGATATAGCTTCCATAT
Source organism: Musca vetustissima (assembly GCF_032173495.1). Lineage (NCBI taxonomy): Eukaryota > Metazoa > Arthropoda > Insecta > Diptera > Muscidae > Musca > Musca vetustissima. Next base: position 6,314 of record NW_026886382.1, read on the forward strand.
ATATTTTCGTCCGATTTAAGGTAAATGGGGCACCAAAGTCCCTCTATATCATTCGATTTGCTTGAAATTTGGCATGACATATTGAATTGAGCCCAGAGCGATGTCTGCCAAGTTTCGTAAAAATCAGTTGAGATTTAGATATTGCTGATATGAAGTAATTGACGCACCAAGAAACCAATATATGGCTGATAGGAACTAAACGTATCGAAATTAGTATAACTTAACCTGTGACAAGATTCGTTGAAATCGTTTTATATTTGGGTATAGCTTTCATATATACTTTCGTCCGATTTTAAGTAAATTGTACATCAAACTCCTCATGTTTGTCAGATTGATATCAAATTTTGCACAACGTACAAAATTGAGCCTAGAATAACGTAATTACGTTTTCTAGAAGTACAGACACAGCCCAACGGATGACCTATTGATATTTGTTTGAAGTCGATTTTCATACTTTTGTCCCAAACGAATGACATGTTTATGGATAGATCTAGTCCGATTCACATTTAGATAAATATCTAATATTTTATTTCATCCAATTTTATGTTAATAATGCTGTTTAATATACCCATAGTGGTGAAGGGTATCATATAGTCGGCTCCGTCCGACTTTACTACTTTTCTTACTGGTTTTAAGAATACTTTTTCAAAGTCTACCAAAAGCTGGATTTTTTTTAAGAATATTTTTTAAAGGTCTACCAGACGCGTGGATTTTTTTTCTATCATAAACATTTTTTCAAAGATAAAACGTTTCCCTATGATATAAGTTAAATTGCAAATTTCCACATTAGAATGTTTTGCTCCTCTTTAAGTGAATCATAATGACTCCGCTGATGATGAATTGCTGTCATCTTGCCAAAAAAACAATCTTGTTTGTCATAGTTGTAGGTGCGTAATTCAGAGCCACTTATCTGGGTGTTGATTTGACAAACAAAAAAAAATAATTGGTTTTTCGTAGAAACCAAAAAAAAACAATCTCTAACCACTACCGGTTAAAGTGCTAACAATGTTTGCTTAAAACTACTTATAATTAAAAGCAAAGGAAAAAAACATAAATTTTGTTCGCGTCTTATGCTAAATTGTTTTAATATTGAAAAAAGACGTTCACCTATTCACATCTATGTTATGCCAAATTCGCATACAGTGAACAAAAATAACAACAACATTAAAGCATTTACCAAATCAAAGTAATTGTTTTTGTATGCCAACTTAATTTTATTAAAACCGAAGACTTGGTGTCTAAAAAATTTAACCTCGTAGTATTTTAATAAAAGTGAATGAAATGCACATTAGTAAATGTACAAAATTAGAGTTTAATAATTTATGTTAATATTTTTGAAACCATTTTATAAAATAATAATATTTCAAAAAAATTTCTATTTT
>NW_026886383.1:0-7767 GCF_032173495.1 Musca vetustissima
CTTACTGGTTTTATTTTATCAACTTTACAACTATCCTTACTGGTTTTAATTTAATTTTACAACAAAAATCTTAGGTGTTGTCCCTGGTATTTACCCAAAGTTGTGAAAGTTATCACATATTCGGCACCGTCTGACATCTGAACGTTCGTTACTAAACCGAGTACTTGTAGTTTGGTATTTCGTTTACTCCTGTCAGCCTCCACGTAAAAGTCGCCATGCAAGGTCTCGATATTAGATACTCTGAATGGCCTCATAGTTTTTATGAAAAGTTAGGCTCGACCGAATTGACTTGTTTATTGCAGACATTATTGTAAGTTACTAGCACAGGTATACTGTAATTTTATAGGATCATAACAAATGTAATAGCGGACAATTTAAAATGGCATAGACCCCATATAAAGGACCCAATCGTTTTATATATTTTTACGAATATTCTACATAGTGTATTGCAAATGAAATTCCGCCAGGTAAAATATAAGAAAATGTTTATCTCTTTTGAAATATTTATTTTATTTTCATTTTGTAAGCTATATAAAATTTACCCCGACTAAACTTTGCGTTGTTTTATTTATCTTCTAATATTTCTTTGGAATCACTCAAAATTATGTCTAAATTATTTTAGTTGATTTTAAATTCAGTTTAAATATGTTTAGGTTCTATTTTATGTAAAAATATGTAAAATTACCCTTAAATAACTTCATTGTTTGCACAGCAGTATCGAAAAACTTGCCGAAGAATTCTAAGGTAAACGAGAAAAAATAAACAAAATGCGATGTAAAAGGAAATTTGCTCGTCCAGATTTTAATTACTTGACTAACTAATTTTGGTTGAAATTATATTTGAATTAATTTCAAAATTAAGGGAAAACACGTGGAATACGCGGCGTCGTTTAGTAAAGAAAAAAGAGTGAAAAGGTTGTTATGGTCATTTGGGGCCAAATTTTGTATACCATACCAAAAAAAAAAAAACCTAAATTCTCTTTGAAAATGTGTCTGGTACCTTAAGGCTTTAGGAAAGGTTGAAAAACTAAAAAAAATCCTTTAACAAAGAAATGCAGTAGCAACTCAGTTATGTATTTGTATTAAGTTGTTTTACGAAAAATATTTTAATTATTTTCCTTCATCGTGTTTATCTTATAAAATTTAACATCTCAGAGAAATATTTCAAATCCTTGACTTCATAGTGACCCTTGGCATATTTCACCTTTTATTTTCTTTCACTTATTTACAGTGCAACAGCTAACTCTCTACAAATCCGCTTGGCTAATTTCGTTTGCATTATTTGCTTTCAAAACTTTTTTAAAGTGTGTCTTTCTTCTTTTCGTTCTCTTTAGTTAAACATATTTATAAGTTGGTGAAAAATTACAATTTAAAGTATTTGGAAGACAAATAAGAAAGGTGGGCAAATTTTCTACTTAAGTGAAAAGGTAAACTTTTACTTTTCAAGTAGCTGTGAAAGTATGAATGAGATTGAAGTTACTTCTGTTATCTGCTAATATTACTCGTTACAGATTGTTATGTGCTTCGCCTTCTTCTTCTACTTTCTGTTCGTTACAATGTAAATATTCACTTTTAATGTGAAGTTTTCCTCATAAAGGAAGTCAACTTACTTGAAGTTAAAGTGGATTAATGAGTCAGAATGAAGTTAGATGTATGCTGAACAAATACAATCGTCTCGAATATTAACTACAAAGAAAGGAACGAAATGAAGTGCTTTTATTTATAGAGTGGAGGTAAATTGAAGCTGAATATACATGGAGTAAAGGTAAGAGTTTGTACTTGATATACTGTAATGTAGCAGAAGCGATCAAAAAATTAGAGAATGTTAGCACTATTGGGTACCGACTTTGAACATACAACTAATTACAGCGGTGAGGGTGTTATGCGTTTTTTAGGTCCCTAGAGCTCTTACAAACATATACTAAATATTTTTCTACCATTTTCGGCCAAGAACAGCTCGCAATTAGAGACCGATCGTCTAGAATTTTTCCATGAAGTTTTGGATCTGCCATAAACAATACCAAAACAGTTTGAAACTGATTTAATTATTTTGATCGAATAAATTTCTCTCCAGATTACAAAAAGAGGAACTCGTCGACGAATTTATCTTCACAGAGAGTTAAACTTCAGTTGTAGTTGACCCCGCCGAAATATACTGCTTTACTTTCGGATTTTTAGATAGTCATAACTTTAAAAGACATTAGTGGGATCTTTTGCTTTTATACCCTCCACCATAAGGTGGAGTGTATATTAAATTTGTTATTACGTTTGTAACACTTCGAAATATTCACCGGAGATACGATGAAGTATATATATTTTTGATCAGAATAAACTCATGTTCATCTGACTGTACCATATAACGGTACTCCCCAATACTCGGTATTTCGGGGATTTTCGACAAGTTTTCCAACCGAAAGGGCTGTTATTTGTTATTTTGGGTTCTCATTATACCCTTCACCACATTGTGGTTCAGGGTATTATGTCTTTGTGTATATGTTTGTAACAGGCAAAAGGAATCGAGATAAAACCATGGTTCCTGTTGAGAAAATGCATAGAATCACTTTCTGAGTCACTTTCGTGAAAATCGGTTCCGATTTAGATATAGCTCCCATATATATTTTCGTCCGATTTTCGATAAATAGCGCACCAAAGTCCCAGAAAATCTTTCGATTTGCACGATTTTTTGCATAGCATACTGAATTAAGTCTAGAATGATATGTGCCAAGGTTCGTGAAAATCGGTTCAGTTTTAGATATAGCAACCATATATAGTTTCGGCCGATTTTTGGTAAATGGTGCACCAAAGTCCCAGAAAATCTTTTGATGTACACGAAATTTGGCACAGAGTTATGAATAAGATCGAGAATGATGTCTACCAAGTTGCGTGAAAATCGGTTCAGGTTTAGATATAGCTCCAACATGTATTTTCATCCGATTTAAGGTAATTGGTGCACCAAAGTCCCTATATATCTTTCGATTTGCACGAATTTTGGTATAGGGTACTGAATTAAGCCTAGAATGATGTTGCTAAGCTTCGTGAAAAGATCCACAGCTAGATCGATTGACACAACGTACTGATGTTATATAAATCTGGTAAGTTTCCCTGAAATCGGTTCAGATATTGATTTATAACAAAACGCGTCGTCTGTTAGGACACATATGTAAAATATACCCAAAGTGGTGAAGGGTATCATATAGTCGGCCCAGTCCGACTTTACTACTTTCCTTACTGGTTTTTTTTCAGCAAGGGGTACTTCAGCATACTGACTAAAAAAAATCATATAAAGATCACAATGCTACATCTATTGTAACGAAAGACTATTGTACATATAGGACCAGAATCATTAGCAGGGCCAACCAACCTATATTCCAAGCCTGGATAACATATGGCGATATTTGCACTCTATTGAACGATTAGCTCCTCTGCGACATCTTTTCCAAATAATGTTTTCCCGGAGTAAAAAATTACTCCATAAAATTAAAATTTTATTATTCTACAATTCTGGTTCATTTGTATACCTATGGTGGAGGGTATCCAACATTCGGTCCGGCCGAACTTAAGGATTTTTTCACTTTTTTCAACAAGGCGTACTTCAGAATACTGACTAACAAAATTCATATATAGATCAGAATGCTACATCTATTGTAACGAAAGACTATTGTACATATAGGACCAGAATCATTAGCGAGGAATTTGTAAGCGGAGAAGTATAGTGAAGCAGGGCCAACCATATGATATTCCGAGCCTGGATAATATATGGCGATATTAGCACTCTCTTGAACGATTAGCTCCTCTGCGACATCTTTTCCGAATCATGTTTTACCGGAGTAAAAAATTACTCAATAAAATTAAAATTTTGTTATTCTACAATTCAGGTTCATTTGATCCGCAAACCCGATTATTATCATGAAAACCATTCGAATTAGTGGGTTAGATCGCCTTGCCTATGGAAAATTTGTATTGTTTGGCTGATAACTATGGCGTCTAGAACGACTGGAAAACCAGACAAAAAGAATGTTTTCGGTCCCTGAGAAAAATAATATTTTTTGGTTCATTTCATGAATGATATATCCTTCGTGTTTATTTAAATTAAAACTACATCTTTTATAATCTAATTTAAGAATCTTTGATATTTTAAACCAATTAAAGATTTTGGTTATTCAAGTATATTTAACTTCAGGTTTCTTTTCAAAAAAAAAATATATATATTTTTTATGTGTGAGTGTGATAAAAATAGCAAAAGCAATATTGATACGAAGAATAATATTCGAATTGAATGCGGATTATAAACAACACGTGTCAAATTTTATTAAAAATGCGGGTGTTTTTTAATTAAATTGTTCCGACACAAAGTGATGACAAAGAGGTCACTCACCATTCGCGTCGGCAACGACATAAAGAGCTCTTAAATATTAACATTTCTAAAGAAATGTATTTTAAGCCGATGCCAATAAGTCAAAAGCATTTGTATTTTTACACAGTTGTGTGGCATTAAATAGAATAGATGGCAATAAGTCGTATTTAGAGTTGTGTTCATGAACCGAGACAAATTTTGGCTTGAAGGCAATAGAATTCTTAACATCAATTTAATACATTAGAATATATTTTTGCTATTTAGAATATGTGCGAAATTTGTGTTCATTTTACAAAAACTTCATGTACTTATTTCGATTTTCCCCTGCTATAATTTTGCCCTAATTGATTTGTTGACAAAAAAGACGAAAACCACTTGTAATGGTCATAAAAATTACGCTAAGGTCAGGTTTCATATATACGCCAAATAAAACCTCAGGATCATAAAATGTATTAACCGCAATTCACATGTACGTATACGTATGTGTGCGCTTATGTCTGTATGTGTGTTTACATTTACAAAAATGGTATATTGGTTTAGTGTTTTTGTGTTTTTTTGGGGCGATGGTATTATGTGTTTATGAGTCAAATATCATTAAAAAATATTCTCCGAATCGTGGGGTTAAACAAACACATTTGTACTGCATTTAGTTCTACACGGCTGAACATTGTTTATATTCCCGCATTATGGTTATTAATAAATTTACTGCAGAGCCACCGTCCACATCGATGTGGTCAAAGGCCATAGCAATTGTAACGGAAATGCGAAAAACGTGTGTTTATTTTGTGTGTGTATTTTACATTTTAGCTTACATAAGCGGGAATTCACGTGAAGCAGTTTGTTTTTGGCAATAATTTTGTTTTATGATGTTGTAACAAATATGTGAACGTTCAGTGTAGGGCATATTAATTCGACAGATTTAGATGTCTTTATTTTTCGGTATTTTGTATACAATTTATCATTCGGTGAAGTTTAAAATAAACTTCTCATTCCGTTTCCAACACCCTGAAATATTCGTCGGAGACCACATAGAATTTATTCAGTCCTCATATGAAGGTCTAAAAGCATTTTCCAACCGAAGAAGCTGTGATATTCCATTCGGGCTTTAGAAAGACCATATTTACAAAAAGTGTTCCATAACGGTCAATGTTTAGGCATTACTCCATATTCAGATTCCGTCTATTTACGCTATGTTTAAGAAATTACCGCACTGTAAACTAACATTTTTAGAGGCCGTAAAAGTAGTGTTGGCGGTTTATTTGGGATACCATTTGTATTTTGTTTTTGCAAAATAGTCAGGCTGAATCCCAGTTTGTTGTTTTTATAAAAAACAACTATTTATTAGTGGGGAATGTATGGCATTGTTTGCCGAGGGGTAAGGCAGGGAAGACTATAGTTTCGGACCACGCCACTGATCCTCATCAGTTCCCTTAGTTTTTTGTTGGGATATTCTCCCCAGAAGCTATTGCTTCTATACAAAAAACCTTTCATACCCAAATGTCTCTTGTAACAAAGCGAAGTACTTAGCTGACCAACGACATAAACTGCATGAGAATTTCGCTGGAGCCTCACTTCGAGGTTAACAAGGCATTTACAAACAATACCACACCTTTCCCAATGTTGTGTGTTGTCACATCGCGACAAATGCACACAACGACTTTGTTGGTGTTGCTAGTATACAGCAACAAACCAAACAGTTCAACCGTGCCTGCGTCTACAACTTCAGTAGTGTTGGCGGTTTATTTGGGATACCATTTGTATTTTGTTTTTGCAAAATAGTCAGGCTGAATCCCAGTTTGTTGTTTTTTATAAAAACAACAAACTGGGATTCAGCCTGACTATTTTGTAAAAACAAAAGCCGTAAAAGCCATTTGCTGAAAATGTTCAAAATAGGATCATTTTGGAATACCGCATTTTTTATCCGGCACTTTGAAGTTTTCACTTTCTCAACGTAGAAACTACATCTGTGCAGGTCCATATTTTGAGGAAGTCTTCATATTCCAAAGCACGAATTTGTTAAAACTATCTTTTTCGAAAGCTCTATAGGCGCGGATTTTTTAAATATATATATATATATATATATATATTTTTAATGTCCTATAGGCATGGGAGTATTAAAAAAACCAGAAAGTAAAGTAGAAAAGTCAGGCCGACTATATTATACCTGACATTTCATGTCAATGTTCCTTCGAGGGGAATTGAACGAATTTAAATATGTGACCTTTATCTATATGTGAACCGACTAACACCAATCCTATGTGTGAACTGACTAAAACCACAGGCCTTTCAGCAGCCTGTGCTAAATTTCACCTCATTTGGGCAGATTTGGAGTCGTTTGCGATCAATTTATATCACACTTGCTTTACATTATTCTGTATGCCGCACTGTTCAAAACGTAATCTCCACCCGACACACGCTCGAAATATGTCGGCATCTGCACAAATTAAAACCAGCACAAGACTTTTAATTTCAATTTAAATAAATCAGTAGTTATTATTTACCAGTAATTCCCGTGTAGACCTCTATACCGGTTACACTTTCTTTATCTTCCTCTTCAAGCTGTTGCAGTGCACACACAAACAACAATAAGAAAATTTAATTACATTTGCCTTTCCCTTCGACATCTCAACTTTTTTTCAGGAAATGCAAAAAAAAAAGTCGGACGGGGCCGACTGCATGATACCCTTCACCACTTTGGGTATATTCAACAGATGAATCTTAACAGACGTCGCATTTTTGAAGGATCAGTGAAATGAAATTGGACCCATAAACATATCTTTCTGCAACCTATACTAAATTTTTCATTTGGTCAAGTATAGAGTTGCTTCTTACAATGGGACAAAATTATGTAAATCAATTTAAAGTATATATCAGTCGGATACCCGTTGATTATTTAGATACATATATGATAAACAGGAGGAGTTTGGTGAACCATTTACTTCAACTCGGACGAAAATATTTATAAAAGCTATTATCGAAATCTAAGCCGATTTCATCGAAACTTGTCACAGAAAATCGGCCACATTTTGAGTTCTTGGTGCATCATTTAGTTAAAATCGAGAGAAAATATGGTAGTTCTATCCAAATTTGAACCGATTACTTAAAATCTGACGAAACTATATATAGGAACTATATCTAAATTTGAACTAATTTCAACAAAACTTGCCACACGTTATCTCATAATAACTTCTATAAGCTGTGCAAAATTCTGTGCCAATCGGACCCACCTGGGGAATTCGGTGCAGCATTTATATCTATCTTATAGGTTATACTAAGTTCATCACGAAAGATATATATACAAGAACTATGGTGCAGCATTTACCTGAAATCAGAAGAAAATATATATTGGAGCTACATCTAAATCTTAACCGATTTTCACGAAACTTAACAAACATCATTGTAGACTTTATTCAG
>NW_026886384.1:0-7676 GCF_032173495.1 Musca vetustissima
TTTGAACACCCTCCTCTTCTTCTTCCGCTACATGGTCAATAATCTCTTCATTAATGGACAGATTTTCGATTTGATTTTTTAACTCCTCTTTAATGTTGTTACCTTCTGCCTCATCCTCCTCCTCATCAGTATCTAATTGTACCGGTGCCACTCCCTTTGGTTTAGGCTTTTGTTTTTTCGATTTCTGGGAAAAAATAAATATTTATTTACACATTATTCAAATATTGAATCTGAATATTAATTTCTTACATTTTTCTTGGGTTTCTCTAAAGGTAGCCATTTCGCCAACTAGATTATCTAGTTGTGACTCCAACTAATATTTTGCGATTTAATATCAAGATCTATTAATAAGGTCACCAAGATAGCAATCGAAATCGGAAAACAGCTGTTTTTTCTCAAGTCTAATGTCAAAAATTTCGACTTTGTTTACGTCATGGCCTATAAATAAGGTCACCAAGGGAGACCAGCTGATTATCGATACCTCTCAAGTTTGCTGTCAAATCATAAATTACTTCCAATCTTGATGATTTGCTATGGTACAATTATAAAAGGTAACAGCAAATCCCAGCTGATTTGATTCCAACGTAATACTAGTGTCAATATGAATTTGACAAATTATGTTTTTAAAAATCACCCAACAGGAAAATTGGGAACGCATAAAATTTGTAATTGTTCTTTATTAAATGTGCTCCCGTATTCAATTTACTAAATCTGCCTGCTGGGAAAGTTTTAAGAAGCAATTCTTCTTCTAGGAATAACTCGCTATTCCCAGCATTTTCATATGTGTTACACATATATATGGAAATGGCTCAATTATAGGAATGATGTGGAAGCGATAGAAATATAAATTTGATAGATTTTCATACGTTTTTCAATTTTTATTTGGAGGATTCGAAAATATTTCATTTTCAAAATAAAAATAATTTGATGATAATTCGTATGATTGTTTACATTTTTCTGTCAAATGAGTTGGCACTAGTAGAACTAACAACAACAAATTTCCATGTGGTTGTTGTATCGTTTTTTGTACAACAACACTTGCTGTTGCCTTCTATTATTATACCATGATGATTTGCATCGGTATAGTATGAATAGGCATATTGGTAATGTGTGAACCAATAAATAATTCAGAACAAATTTCCTTTAGGGCCACCTTTCAGAAAAACTTGATTTTTTTCCATAGATAACATTTTTGGCCTGTTCCAGAACCTGCAAGAATGTAAAATTTTTTACTACGATAACAATTTTTCCTTTATGATATAGGAAAAATTAGTATATTCTTGCAATACGGGATCAAACTATTTGTTTCCTGTTTACGATAACAAAATTTTTTCGGGACAAATGTATACTACCTAAGATATGAGGTTACAAAGTTTGAAAAATCGCCCCAATTTTAACTAATTTTCATTCAAAAATTTGTCTTTTTTGGCCACCTCTCAGAATAAGTTGAATTTTTAAGCATATGTAGTCTTTTGTCTCCTGATTACAAGAACACAACTTTTTCGGGAAATATATACTTCCCGAGTTATAAGGCTCCAAAATTTCCAAAAATGTCCAGATGTTAAATATATTTCATTCATTCATATTTTCGTTATTTTAGACTTTCTTTTCCGATTAAGAATCATTTAGGCACTGTTATATGAGGACCACAACAAACAAAACAAGAAATCCACCGATATTGATTACTTTGGTGGATATTGATAATTTTGGTAGCCTATTTAATTGAAAAAATCGATCTTCGAATAATGAAGATTCTTTGTAGGTTCTGAAACAGAACAATTAATTGTACTATTACTACGATAACGAATTTTCAGTTATGTTATCGAAGAAAATAGTAAAATCTAGTAGATTATTTCAGTACGGGAACAGACTAAATATATTATTCGAATATTCGAAAGTGGACTTACGTTTTTCAATTTTAGAGAGATTTCATCAGCTAGTTGGCACTCATCCTTGCCCTGTGGAACGTTTTTATAAAAGGTTGGTTCATTCGCTTATGGGAACGACACACAGCTGATTTATTTATTTCAATTGTTGACATTTTATAAACATTCCAAAACGAATGTAAAAATAAGAATTTTTCCAAATTAACAGAGATGAAAGTATTTAATTTATATATTTTTGATAAATATGGAACATTGATGTACTATGCCGAATGGAATCGTACAAAGAAGTCTGGTTTAACCCAGGAAGAGGTGAGTGTGTCACAACAGCTACATTGAAATGAAATTAATAATAATGAATTACTCATATTCTCCTGCAGGAAGCTAAGCTGACCTATGGTATGCTGTCCTCAATTAAATCATTTGTTAATAAACTTTCACCCCACGATCCACGAGAGGGTTTCTTGTATTATAAAACCAATAAATATGCCTTGCATTATTTGGAAACACCCTCGGGATTAAAGTGAGTTTTTGACAAAAAACATTTTTTTTATATTTAGTCTATTTAATTGTATTTTCATTTTGCAGGTTTGTTTTAAATACCGACACAAATGCAACAAATGTTAAAGAACTGCTGCAACAAGTCTATAGTAAAATCTGGGTAGAATATGTGGTACGAGATCCACTGTGGACACCCGGAACACCAGTCACATCTGAACTATTTCAAACGAAATTGGATGAATTTATAAAACAATCGCCCATATTTGGTCTAAGAAATATATAAACAAATTAGAAGAGAGTATTTTTATTTACAAATTATTTGCTACAGATGGCACATAATGGTAATATTGCTTTCTTAAATCCAACATTAAAAAGCCATTGGCTTAACAAAAGTTGATGTGGTGGATGTTAGTGTATATAAACAAGTAAAGACGTAGTTATGTTCGGTCGCGACAAACTTTGTATATCCTCTGCTATAATATATACAGTGGTGGCCACAGAATTAAAACATTTACTGTGGTAAACATTTTTTGATCAGCCCTCGATTCGTTTGAAGTATTTTTGAAATTTCTTTAATTCTGAACACTTCGATATACTGCACTTAACAGATTTAGTGTGAAAATGGAAAATTATTGCATGCAATTTTTCCATAAATAACGGTTTTTATGAAAATACATCGACTTTGAAGTGGCCATATAATTAAAACATTGTGTGATTTTTTACTTTACTGCATTTTTTGAAAATATTTTTTAAAAAGCTCTTTAATTTAGTTAAATTATGTAAACTAAGCAATGATAAAATCATTTACTGATAAAAAATTTTGAAAAAATCTGTAAAATCTATCAAAATTGCCAACAATTTGTACAGTACACCTTACATTCAGAAAATAACCCTTATTATAGAAAATAAAGGTCCAAATGCACCAGAAATTGCTAGAATTAGTAAAAAACAATAAATAATTCTCAAAATAAATAAATATTTGAAATAAAAACTCAAAAAAATGGGAATTAACCTAAAAGAACGATTCAATTTCGATAGCCTTTATTGAAGAAGGCCAGAATATTTTTGCAGTATGTGAGGAAATATCGATTGATATTGGTATTTATTATATCAAATCGATTGTTCGAGTAGTACAGAATATATTTTATCAAAAAATATACCAGTCACAACAGAAAGAACAGAGATCAACGCCTATGTTGACGAGTAAAAGTTTCTGCCACACAGCAGCATTTTTGATGCTCGACACAAGACTTTAAATTTTTGTCAAATTGTAAATTGTTTCTTTCTTTTAGGCTAAAATAGATTAAATGGGCATTATTCTACTCAAAAAATATTATTTTGGAAAAATATTGTCATGTTCAATAGATTTTAAGGGTCAAGAGTTAACCATCAAACATGCTGCTGTGTACCAGAAACGTTTTCTCGTCAACATAGGTGTTGATCTCTGTTCGTTCTGTTGTGACTGATATATTTTTCCGATGAAATATGTTCTGTACTACTCTAACAATCGATTTGATAAAATAAATGTCAATATCAATCGATATTTCCTCACATACAGCAAAAATATTCCAGCCTTCTTCAATAAACGCTATCGAAATTGAATCGTTCTTTTAGGTTAATTCAAATTTTTTGAGTTTTTATTTCCAATATTTATTTATTTTGAGAATTATTTATTGTTTTCTACTAATTCTAGTAATTTCTGGTGCATTCGGACCTTTATTTTCTATAATAAGGGTTATTTTCTGAATGTAAGGTGTACTGTACAAATTGTTGGCAATTTTGATAGATTTTACAGATTTTTTCAAAATTTTTTATCAGTAAATGATTTTATCATTGCTTAGTTTACATAATTTAACTAAATTAAAGAGCTTTTTAAAAAATATTTTCAAAAAATGCAGTAAAGTAAAAAATCACACAATGTTTTAATTATATGGCCACTTCAAAGTCGATGTATTTTCATAAAAACCGTTATTTATGGAAAAATTGCATGCAATAATTTTCCATTTTCACACTAAATCTGTTAAGTGCAGTATATCGAAGTGTTCAGAATTAAAGAAATTTCAAAAATACTTCAAACGAATCGAGGGCTGATCAAAAAATGTTTACCACAGTAAATGTTTTAATTCTGTGGCCACCACTGTATATATATATATATATAATCGATCGGCAAACAGAAAAGGAAATATACAACTACAGACAATTATGTGTGAAGGTTTCCATTAACCACCAAGCTTCGGGAATGCCAAATACATCCATTTGGTAATGCCAAAATATATTCATTTCTGTAGGAAAATCCAAAAGGGCTGCACTTCTAATGCGGCTTTAAATAAGCTATTTTATTTTTCTTCAAGTAATACATTTTATTGAAATTCAACACTGTGGAGCAAGGGTTTATGTTACCAGTGAGATGCCCAAAAATATATTAAAAGGGACGGATGATTCCTTGGAGGCGTGCGTTTTTAAGGAATATTTTTGGAGGCTTTCTGAGAGGCGTTGATTTTTTAAAAAAATATGAACTTTCTTAACAAAGCACTCATTTTTGTTTTCAAATTCAAATATTTGAAGGCGTTGATAGTTTGTATGACGATTCATCGTTAAATTATGGACCAAACTGAAGATGTATGACAGAAAAACAAAACACGAGATGTGTGCAAACTGTTAAAAACAGTGATGCCAAAAATATAATAGCTAACAAATCACCTTTATAGGTGTAATAAATATATAATGTCATAGTGTAATAAAGCTGCAGAATTCCCTCTAACCATTGCTGCAAAATTCATAAAAATCGGTTACATTGCATAAATCACATACAATCACACCTACATATCAAGCAACATCGAACTGCGCTTTGCCCCTACAAGTATGCTATAATTTTCATACAACAGCAGCAGACATTATGAAAACAGTAGGCGACCAGAATCGAGCAGAAGGTGTATTTCGGACCATCGTTGAATTGAAATACAAATATCTTGGCAACTACTAAACCGATTCCACTGTCATTCCATATTTTTACAATTATAAAGGGTGATCTTTTAGCAATTATCTTATTTGGAAACACTGTTTTTAACAGTTTACATATATTTCGTGTATTGTTTCACTGCCAAACATCTTTTGTGCGGGCTATAATTTAACGATGAATTTGTATTTGGCGAACCGGTGAGCTAGAACTTTTAAATTTTATATGAGGGTCACTGATGGAGTGTAGAATAGATATAGCAAAAGGTGTTTTATACATTCGAACTATAAGTATGCGAAAAGTATTGAAATGTACTAAATTTAGTACAATTTCGTAGCATGTGAATGTATAGAGCTAAAAACTTGAAATTTGGAATGCAAATTAAGGTTGAGAAGCAGGGTCGTTATAAGGAACTGACTTTGGAAGCGCGTACTTACGTATACGAAAAGTACTATATGGTACTATATTCTGTACAAATCGAGTTGGAATCCTGAAAATTTAAATTAACATTACCGTCGAAGTGTAGGATTGGGATATATACGTAGTTTTGAAATTTGTTTTTACTTATGTGTACGAAAAATACTAAATCGTACTATTATTGGTACAATTTGAATTTGGGTGAACCGATAGAGCTGGAACAATGCAATTTGGAGTCAGGATCACTGTTGGGGTGTAGGATTATGGTATGTAGAGAATTTTGAAAATTCGTTCTAATGTGTACAATATTGTACCAAATTTGGATTTGGGTGAACCGACAGGGCTGGAAGATTTACATTTGGAGCTAGGGTCATTGTTGGGGTAGAATTGAGCTATTTAGGAAATTCCTACTAATGTGAACTAAATTTTGTACAATTTAAATTTTTGGTTGAACCGATGCGACGAAGTTTTGGAAATTCATACATATATCGAAATATATGGTCATATGGGACCAGTAATTTCTAAACCTTCATACCTTATCTGTTCATATCGTGAAGTTACTTGTGAGTTAATAAAAACAAACATCTTTATTTTATCATACTCCAATTTAATAATTTATTTTTACTCTTTTTTTCAAATTATCTTTACAAAATAATAATAATAGTTTTTTGTTTTATTTCTTGTTATGAATATTTTGTTTGTGTCTCTCATGGATTTACATGTTTTTATTCTTATTCTCTATAGATTTATTATTTTATAATAGTAATAGTTTTATTTTTAATTTACCTATATGGAATAAATTAAATTCTTATCTAAATCTATCAAGGACTTGTAGGTAGTTACTTTGTATTCTAAGAAGAATAATAGTTTATTGTAGTTGTTGTTGTTTGTGTGTTTTTTAACTTATAAAAATATCATATTAAGTAAATATCAATTAAGTCACAATAACCTGTCCGACAATTTTGCTTGCAGGACAGTGCAAAGGCATCATAGATGTGGTGTGGGCTGTTGATGTGGCAAAGATGTTGGCATCTGATTTGCTGTTGAGAAGCTATCATCATCAAACATTCTCCTTATCGCTCTTAAATTTGTTGTGGTCTATACTAGGCTGGCTAGATGTTGTTGTTGCTGTTGGCGTGGAGGTAGTTTGGGTTTTTGGCATTTCTAATGTTATACTGTCAACATTGACGCCAGCGTCACCATTGACATTTGTCATATTTGTTGTTAATATCGATGCGATGGGATTTTGCGGCACTGAAGAGGCTTGTTGTTGTTGTTGTTGTGCGGATGGTGGACTGAGTTGCTCCATATCTGTACCCTTAATGAAAATCACATCCATGGGATTTTTGTCTTTACTGATGCTGTTGTCAGCACCAATTATAATATTGGCTTCGTTTTGTGGCTCAAAAGCGTGATTAATTTTGGCACCACTATTACTGTTGTGGTGGTGTTGGTTGGCACTGCCAACATCCAACGTCGATGGGCCATCAGGACCTCCTTGACATACTGATACACTACCATTGGAGCCAAGTACGGTAACGATTGTATTATTGACATCTTTGATGTAGTACGGCTTGTTGCCTCGCCAAAAACGTTCGTACAAACGCAACACGGTCGGGTGCAGTAATTTCCCATCGTAAGCGTCCTTAGGGTCCTGTGTCAAATAACTGGCTATATAGCCAATCAGCACAGTCAGCGCTGTGCCTATGAGACTGTAATACATATAGCTAATGGCGTACATGTGCTGCAATGGTGTCCTAGATGAAAAAAAGTGGGACGAGAAAAAAATGAGAAAGAGATCAGAAAAAAACGAAACATAGAAAATACTGTGTAGGACATTGACAACTGACAATAAGCTGTGAGCTATTGAAACCACCAACCAACGACGAACCAACATCAAACCACCACATTGCAACACA